>NC_092040.1:15780120-16080120 GCF_003086295.3 Arachis hypogaea
TGAGGGCATTGTATGCTGAAGTGACGTTGACTATAATGTAGTCGATGCTTAATGTTCGAGACTGTTCGCCTCTTCCAAAGGTAGTATGTAGCGAGATGTATCCTAAGGGATGGATCGGGGTGTCCCCTAGTCCAAATAAGTCGGTGGGATAGGCCTTTAGCTCTTTTTCTTCAAGTTCGAGTTTGTCGAAGGCTGTTTTGAACAGGATATCTGCTGAGCTTCCCTGGTCAACCAGGGTTCGATGTAGGTTGGCGTTTGCTAGGATGATGGTGATTACCATTGGATCGTCGTGCCCGGGTATTACCCTTGAGCATCTTCTCGGGTAAACGAGATAGTAGGTAATTCGGGCAGGGGCTGTCTTCTCGGACATGATAGACGTCTTTGAGGTGTCTTTTCGCGAGGATCTGGATGTTCCTCCGCCTGCAAAACCTCCATTTATCATGTGAACGTGCCTTTCAGGGGTTCGCGGGGTTTGCTCGCCCGATCTTCGTTATCTCCCCTCCTTCTTTTTTGGTCTCTTCTCCTTCTCTGCTATGTATCTGTCGAGTTTTCCTTCTCTGGCTAGCTTTTCTATAACATTTTTTAGGTCGTGGCAGTCGTTAGTAGATGACCGTAGAGCTTGTGGTATTCACAGTATTCGGACCGATCTCTCCCGCTCTTTGTGTTTTAGAGGTCGGGGCGGTGGGATTTTTCGGTGTGGCATACTTCTCTGTAGACGTCTACCAGGGAAACTCGGAGGGGGTGTAGCTATGATACTTCCGTGGCTTGTCCGAGTTGGATTCTTCTTTCTTCTTCTGTTCCCGATCTCGATCTCGGAACGGGTAGGTTGATTCCTTCCTAGAAGAGTCTCTTAGCTGGGAGGTTTCCTCCATGTTGATATATTTTTCTGCCCGTTCCTGCACCTCGTATAGGGAGGTCGGGTATCGTTTGGATAGGGATTGGCTAAACGGTCCCTCTTTTAGGCCGTTTGCTAGTCCCATGATGGCTGCTTCAGTGGGAAGTGTTGTATGTCCAGGCAGGCTTTGTTGAATCGCTCCATGTACTCTCGGAGAGTTTCTTGGTTACCTTGTTTGATCCCGAGTAGACTGGGGCATGTTTTGCCTTGTCCTTTTGAATGGAGAATCTTGTTAGGAATTTTTTGGTTAGGTCTTCGAAGCTGGTGATTGATCTAGGTGGCAGGTTGTCGAACCACTTCATGGCTGATTGGTGAGAGTGGTGGGGAAGGCTTTGCACCGAATCGCGTCGGAGGCGTCGACTAGGTACATTCTGCTTCTGAAGTTGCTGAGGTGGTGACTTGGTCGGTGGTGCCGTCGTAGAGATCCATATCGGGTGGTTTAATGTTTCGCGTACCTTCTCCTTCATGATCTCTTGCGTGAAGGGATCATGGTTGCCTTCGGGGGTGGGGCCGCGGTCTGACCGATCTTTCAGGTTGGCCTCTATTTTCCGCAGTTTTTCTTCTAATTCTCTGCGCTTGCGAGCTTCCCTTCTCAGATCTTGTTCAGTTTCTTTTTGCTTCTTTATGTCCTCTTCGAGTTGTTTTAGTCGGTTTTGTTGTGCCCGGACTGCTTCTAGAATTTCCGAGCTCTTTTCTTTTTCGGGATTTCGTGGATCTTTGTTTGGGAGTGACGTCTTTGGGCGATTCTGTTTGTTTCCTCCTGGAGTGCGTGGTGATAGAGGGCTGTCTGGTCGTTCTCCGGTGTCAACTTCCTCCTCTTGTTCTGATGCGCGCAGTCATTGTTGGAGGGGTCGTCCGCCATGGTAGAGGGATGACTTCCAGGTCCCCGGCAACGGCGCCAATGTTCCGGGGGTTACCTGAAACGAGTAGCTCAGACGTCTTGGTGAGGCCCGAGGTGGGGGTCAGGACCCGAGCTTGATATGTGGAGTGGTTGGTGGTTGTACCTGCAATGACACTCCGATGCTTAAGTTAGCATGGGTCCAAGCAGATATTGAGTAGAATTAGAGTATGAGTTATACCTGGGTGCTCCAGTGTATTTATAGTAGTTGGCTGTGATCTTCCCTGGATAAGATATTCTTATCTTATCTTATCTTTTGGGAGTTTTATCCCTATCTTTGTGGAACCGCCTTTCTTTAGGCCTTTTCGGCCTTTAGGTTTTGGGCTTCGTTCCTTCTGATGGGCCTTCTTTAGCTTATTTGTCCGAGGTCCGACCTCAGGCGTGGGCCTTGGGACGAGGTCGGACCTTCTATGATCTTCCGAGTTGGGGGAGCTCGGTCAGGGTATGAACAGATTGTAACGTGGCTAGGTGAAGGTAAGGATGTATATGGTCAAGTGAGCTTAAATTTTAGCCCTTGATTACCTAGAATCCCACTAGACATATAAAGCAACCTAGTACCCTTGAGTTTCACTTTTTTTGCATACTCATGCATTCTTTTCAATCCACTTCCTATATGCATTGTTTCTGATTACTTTGTCTTGGGCATTTTTGTCCCTTTTCATTGCCTTTCTTTTTTTTCCATATATACATAGTTTCTTTTCTTTTCTTTTTCATACATTCTCATATATACACATATGAAATTCTTCTCTTTTTTTGGTCCCCTTTCCTTGGGGTTCATGTACAAAGCCAATTGGCACATTCAACATGAGTATGTAAATCCCAGAATTTTCATTACAATTACAATACACCATATATTACCCAAGTTCCCAAGTATACCCTCAATGAATGATACACATTCTAACTCACCTAAGCTAATCAAGGATCCAATTTAGCGACATCATGGTTTTTCACTTAGGGTTGTTGATGTGCTCTTTTAGGAACAAAGAGGGTTTATCATAGGCTCAAAGTTGGTTAGCAATGGTAGATAAAAGGTTAAGGCCATTGGGAAAAGTGACTATTGAAATGATGGCCTCGATCATGTAAATGCATTTATACACAAAGTAATGGACATATAGAATCAGACAAAGTAGATTGCAATCATAGAGAGAAATAATGCACACAAGAATGGAAATTAATGGTTAGAAGATATAACCACACAATAGGCTCAAACTTACATGCTTGTGTTCTTAGTCAACACTAATTAATGTATTCTTCAACCAAAATTTTTCAATTGTAGGTACCTACACAGTTTCTTGGAAGAAGTTATTATTTGACCAAGCAACTCTATAGAGACTAACTACCATGCAAGGAATATTTACAAGCAAGACTAATTACACATGTAATGTACTAAGTACTAAGCAAGAGATAAATCCATGGGTATTGAAAGGAAGAGATTGTTACCCATGGAGATCGATCAAATGACCTTCCCACACTTAGGTTGGACGGTCGGGACCAGAACCTTCACTATCCACTTCATCAGAGCTCCCATCACTTAGGTTAGAGGTGGATGTGAATATTTTGGGTTCCTTCATGCTAGGGGTAACACAACGCAGAAGCTTCTTGATGTAAGTGTATCGGTGTTGGTTGCGCTGCTCATATCTATCAATCTTCCAGTGTAGATCTTCTATCCTTTGATGGGTGGAAATTTGCTACGGTGGTGATGATGAGGTGGGAGGAATAATAGATGGTGGGGCTACGTCAAGGCTTGGTTTGTTCATGGGAAGATGTAAGTATTTTTCGCTTGGGACCACATCGCCCTTAGCCGGAATTATAGCTTTTGTGTCCATGGCTTATTAGATACCAATACTGGAAATGGCAAATTGCCCCGGTCGTGGATTTGACCCATCGCTTGCTTGACAAGAAGCGAAATGTTCACCGGTCTTCCCGTGAGAACACACCAAACAAGCAAAGCGAGATCTACCGTGAAGGACGACTTGTGGGTGCTAGATAGGACATAGTGGGATAGGATCTGGGCCCAAGCCTTAGCTTCTACAGTGAGGAAACGTGTGTCAATGCACTTGGGTCGCATCCGGAGTTGACGATGGGTCCAAAATGCTTCTGGTTCAGCAATGACTTGGAGGATCGAGTCCCAATCAAATCCATACCTTTCTTGCTGATGTAAGACCTCTTGGTAGCCATCCATGTCACTTGGTACTAGTAAGACATTAAGCACTTGCTGAATAGCCTCTTCCGATACTAAGACTTGCTTCCGGCGCACGTATACCGATTGAAGAGAGGAAAGATGGTAGTTAGTGTAGAATTTTACCACCCATGAGAGGTTGACCTCTTGTGGTTTACTCAGAAGAAACTTCCATCCTCGCTGTTCAATGCGGGGCAGAATACAAGGAGCAACTTTATCTGGTGGAGCGAGTAAATGCTCAGCATGATAGTTCCTCTCAACCATGGCGGGGAACACAAGTTCACAGAAGCGGTTGGGGAATCTTGAAGAATCCTTTGCCAGTTTGCTCTTCTCATTGTCATCAATAGAAGCAGGTACCTTCGCCTTCTTAGATAGAGGTCTGGCTCCTAATGAAGAGTGCGCCTTAGAGCGTGACTTTGGGGGTGCCCTCTTTGTGGCTAATTTTCTTGAAGCTTTCTCCTTGCCTTTCTTGGTGTCCATCTTGAAAAAGGAGGGGAAAGAAGGAAAATGTTAAACCCAAAGGATCAACTCAACAAACATGCAAGTGAGAGGTGTGCCCAAAAGAAATAGTGCAACAAAGTAGTCATAGAAGCATGGGTCACAACACTTGGCATGGGATGCAAGAGGGAGTAAAGCATGCAATATGGCATGAGAGGAATGATCTCAAGCATCCAAAATAAAGAGCGAGTCATGTTCAATTAGTATCTAATTAGCAAGTAATAAGCAAAATGTGTTCAATGCACTTATAAGAGAGCAAGTAAATGAGGAGGAAGCACCAAATTGAAGATATATGACTAGAATAAACCAAGATGGCATATGTGCATTTCCTCGAACACTTGGTGTACATTTTACAAGCAATGAGCAATTATGAGATACTTCAACCAATTAGAAGCCCAAAATGAAGTATCAATCATTACACAATATCATCCACTCACAAAAATAATGAAAAACAATCAAGAAGATCCATCAAAGTAATCAAAGTTCAAGTTCAACATCCATGGAAAAACAAAAAGAAGAAAAAGTAAACAAGCAAAAAGCAAGTGGTATAATCAAGTAACTAAAAGAGAAAATAAGTAAATCAACAAGAAAGAAAGAAAAAAACTAACTAGAAAAAGAAGTGATGCAAAGAAAGTAATAGATGAGATATGGAGGGAGTAGAACCTTGAGAAGTGTAAAAGAACAAGGTGAATTTTCTTTTTGAAGATGAGAAAGAGAGGGAAGAGATGGAGTGCCACCGGAAGAGGTGGTGGCCGCCGGTGAGTAACCGGAGACAGTGGTGGTAGAGTATGGAAGGAGGAAAGGAAGAGAAGAGAGGTGATGGAGAAAGAAGAAAGAGGAAATAAGAAAGGTGGTGGGAGAGAAGCAGGGCGCGCAGCTTTAAAGCTGATTCGCGCAACCGGCGCGCGCGCGCACAATGTGCTGGCACGTCGGTGAAGGTGGAGCGAGGGACGCGTGTGCATCATTAGTGCGTACGTGCGAGTATAGCTGTGCCTTTGGCACCAGACTGGCACAAAGTTGGCACAAGTCTCGGGTTATTTGTACTAGAGTTGAGAGATGGCACAGGCGCGCAAACGCGCATAGTGCGCTGACGCATGCCTGATGGGGTTGGCTACCAGCGCGGACGCACGCAATGCACGGATGCGTCAGTGCGGGCACAGATTAGGCACAAGAATGGCACAAGTATGGCATAACTCTCGGATATTTATGCCAGGGATTTCCCAGTGCACCATCGGCGTGCGCGCGCACAGTGCGCTTGCACGTCGATGGTCAAGTTGCAAGGGGTGCACGCAGGCGGCATGCACGCTGGCGCGTGGGTTCCTAACACGAAGTGGGCACAAGGTGGGCATAACTCTCGGATTTTTGGCCCAGGAGTAAGAATGCACCACCAGCGCGCACACACATTGCGCTCGCGCGCAGGTGCTCTTTTTCCTTGTTTGTTTTTTTAAGCAACATAGAAGAAGCTATTCTAACATATTCTTGGCAGGTGTTCAAGCTAGTAGGCAAGAGAACACTTCACAAATTCATGCACCATTCAAAACATAGTATTCTCTCCACTTCAACAATTTTTCCATACCAAAATGATGAAATCTATCTAAATATCCTAGTTATCTAACAAGATCAACAACCTAGAATTCCTAAGCAATCAACAACATCAAAAAGTCACAAAATTCACAAGAATCTAAAGCTAGAAGCAAGATGGTATACACAAGGAAGATCTTACTATGGTGGGGTGCCTCCCACCAAGCACTTTTCTTTAACGTCCTTAAGTTGGACGGTCAGTCACTCAAACTTCTCCTTCTCTAGGTGCATCCGCCAACAGGAACACCTCTAGCTCTTTTGGGAGCTTGTAGCCATAATACTTCTTCACTCTATGTCCATTCACCTTGAAAGTTGCTTCACTTTTAGGATAAAAAAACTCCACCACTCCATAGGGTATTATCTCCTTAACCTTGAAAGTTCCTTCCCATCTAGAGCGGAGCTTGCTAAGCATGAAACGAAGCCTCGAATTGTAGAGGAGAACCTCATCACCTTCTTGGAAGTCCTTCTTCTGGATGTGATGGTCATGGAATGCTTTAGTCTTTTCTTTGTAAATCTGGGCATTCTTATACGCTTCGTTCCACAAACACTCGAGCTCCCCTCGCAGCAATTTTCTGGCTACTCCAGCTTGGGTCAAATCCATGTTGTACCGCTTTACTGCCCAATAGGCTTTGTGCTCAATTTCCACCGGAAGGTGGCATGCCTTACCATAGACGATCCGAAAGGGACTCATCCCCAACGGAGTCTTGTAGGCCGTTCTATACGCCCATAGTGCATCTCCTAACCGGAAGCTCCAATCCTTCCTTTGTGGATTGACCACTTTCTCCAAGATTCTCTTAATCTCCCGGTTGGATACCTCCACTTGTCCGTTGGTTTACGGATGATAAGCAGTGGCAACCTTATGCACTACCCCATAGCGCTTGAGAAGTGCCTCTACTTTCCTGTTATAAAAGTGGGATCTTTGGTCGCTCTCAATTACTCGTGGCGACCTATAACGACACACAATGTAGTTTCTGATAAAAGAAATGACGGTATTGGCATCGTCAAGGCGGGTAGGTATTGCTTCCACCCACTTTGACACGTAGTCAACCACTAACAGGATATACAGATACCCACTAGAGTTGGGAAACGGTCCCATAAAATCAATGGCCCATACATCAAATATCTCACAAAACAACATAGGTTGTTGAGGCATTTCATCCATTTGGGATGTGTTTCCCGACTTCTGACACTGATGGCAAGACACACATAACCGATTAGCATCCTTGAATAAGGTTGGCCACCAGAATCCACAATCCAACACCTTTTTTGCGGTCCTTTGTGGGCCAAAGTGGCCACCACATTCAGACGAATGGCAAGCTTCAAGAATGGGTTGGATTTCAGACTCCGGAACACATCTTTGTATTACTTGGTCTACTTCCCTCTTCCACAAGTGAGGGTCATCCCAAATGTAGTATTTGGAATCACTCCTCAACTTATCCCTTTGGTGTTTAGAAAAGTTGGGAGGGAAGAGTTTCGCAACCAAGTAGTTCGCCATTGGGGCAAACCAAGGAAAGCTATCCGACACAGCATGCAAGCTATCCAATGGGAATGAGTCATTGATCGGAAATAGATCAAATTTTAAATTCTCAAGGTGGCTTAAATGATCCGCAACCAAGTTTTGAGATCCACTCTGGTCCCTAATCTCAATGTCGAATTCTTGCAAAAGCAAGATCCAACGTATGAGTCTAGGTTTTGACTTATTCTTTGACAATAAGTATTTCAAAGCTGCATGATCCGTGTATACCACTATCTTTGATCCTAGCAAATAAGATCTGAATTTATCTAAAGCATGAACAATAGCTAGGAGTTCCTTTTCAGTAGTGGTATATTTGGATTGTGCTGCATCAAGTGTTTTAGAAGAGTATGCAATGACATAAGGGAGTTTACCATCGCGCTATGCAAGCGCGGCACCTATAGCTTGGTTTGACACATCGCACATTATCTGAAATGGCAACGCCCAGTTGGGGCCTCGGACAATCGGTGCCATGGTAAGAGCTCTCCTTATCTCTTCAAAAGCTTTCACACATTCACTGTCAAACTCATAGTCCACATCTTTTTGGAGTAGGCGCGACAATGGCAAAGCAATCTTGCTGAAATCTTTGATAAAGTGCCTATAGAATCCTGCATGTCCTAAAAACGAGCGGACCTCCCTCACAGATGAGCGGTGAGGTGAAGTGGTGATAACATCGACCTTGGCCGGGTCTACAGAAATTCCTTCATGAGATACTACATGTCCTAACACTATACCTTGTCTTACCATAAAGTGACATTTCTCATAATTCAAGACAAGGTTAGTGTCAACACATCTAGCTAAGACCTTGGCCAAGTTCTCCAAGCAACAATCAAAAGAAGTTCCATAAACACTGAAGTCATCCATAAAGACTTTCAGACAATTCTCCATTAGATGAAAAAAGACACTGGTCATGCACCGCTGAAAAGTAACTGGTGCATTACATAGTCCAAATGGCATCCTTTTGTAGGCAAAGGTGCCAAAAGGGCAAGTGAATGTGGTCTTTTCCTGATCTTGAGGAGCAATATGAATCTGGAAGTAACCAGTGAATCCGTCAAGAAAATAGTAATGGGATTTACCAGCCAAACGGTCCAACATCTAATCGATAAAGGGCAAAGGGTAGTGGTCCTTCCTTGTAGTGGCATTCAACCTTCTATAGTCGATGCACACTCGCCATGTATTTTGTACTCTCTTAGTGACCACTTCACCATCATCCTGTGTAATGCAGTGATGCCTAATTTTTTGGGAACAACCTGGACCGGGCTCACCTACTCACTATCAGAAATCGGGTATATGATACCCGCATCGAGTAGCCTAGTGACCTCCTTCTTTACCACATCGAGGATGGTTGGGTTGAGCCTCCTTTGCGGTTGAAGCTCGTCACAGTCATTCAATCCCGAAATCCTACTCGGAATACCACAGACAAGGTTAGACTTTCTGGATTCCCATGAATGCCGCCATCAATTCTAGCTTATACCACGAAGATTCTGATTAAGGAATTCAAGAGATATGCGCCCGGTCTACGGTAGAACGGAAGTGGTTGTCAGTCACGCGCGTTCATAGGTGAGAATAATGATGAGTGTCACGGATCATCACATTCATCATGTTGAAGTGCAACGAATATCTTGGAATAAGAACAAGTAGAATTGAATAGAAAATAGTAGTAATTGCATTGAAACTTGAGGTACAACAGAGCTCCACACCCTTAATCTATGGTGTGTAGAAACTCCACCGTTGAAAATACATAAGTGATGAAGGTCCAAGCATGGCCGAATGGCCAGCCCCCAATGTCTAAGATCGCATAAACTGATCACAGATATCTAATACAGTAGTAAACTATCCTATTTATACTAGACTAGATACTAGGGTTTACAAAAGTAAGTAATTGATGCATAAATCCACTTCCGGGGCCCACTTGGTGTGTGTTTGGGCTGAGCTTGATCTTTACATGAGCTGAGGCTTCTTTTGGAGTTGAACGCCAAGTTGTAGCGTGTTTTTGGCGTTCAACTCTGGTTCGTGACGTGTTTCTGGCGTTTGACTCTAGAATGTAGCATAGAACTGGCGTTGAGCGCCAGTTTACGTCGTCAAATCTCAAATAACATATAGACTATTATATATTTTCTGGAAAGCTCTGGATGTCTACTTTCCAACGCCGTTAAGAGCGCGCCATTTGGAGTTCTGTAGCTCCAGAAAATCCATTTCGAGTGCATAGAGGTCAGATTCCAACAGCATCAGCAGTCCTTTGTCAGCCTTCTATCAGAGTTTTGCTTAGGTCCCTCAATTTCAGCCAGAAATTACCTGAAATCACAGAAAAACACAAAATCTCATAGTAAAGTCTAGAAATGTGAATTTATCATAAAAACTAATGAAAACATCCCTAAAAGTAACTAGATCATACTAAAAACTACCTAAAAACAATGCCAAAAAGCGTATAAATTATCCGCTCATTAATGCACTTGCGAGGGTCAATCCCCACAATATCGGCTTAGCTCCAACCAATTGCCTTCTTGTACTTTTTGAGAACACCTAGGAGCTTTTCTTCTTCTTCACTAGAAAGCTCACTAGCGATAATGACCGGTAACTTTTGGTTGTCTTCTAAGAAAGCATACTTCAAATGAGATGGGAGAGGCTTCAATTTGCTCTTTTCCTCAAGCTGAGGTTCCTTTTTGTCAAGCTCACGGAGTTCATTCTAGACAACTTTCTCATGTTCACCCTCTTGCTCATCTGTCTCTTCAATAATGTGGTAGCACAACTTGTTATGGTCTTCTTCTTGCACTTCCGCTACCACTTCATCAATTACATCACATCGGAGAACGGAATGCTCTTCGGGAGGATGCTTCATGGCTTCTTCTAAATTGAACTTGATAGTCTTGTCTCCAACCTCAAAGGAATATGTGCCGGTGAAGGCATCTAACTTGAATTTAGAGGTCTTAAGGAAGGGTCTACCAAGTAGAACGGAGGATGAGCTTCTATTTTCTGTTGGAGGCTTTTCAAGGATGTAAAAGTCAACCGAAAAGATCAAATCCTTGATCGCCACAAGTACATCTTCGGCTATTTCTGTTACCGTGATCACACTTTTATCAGCCAAGGCAAACCTCGCCGCCGACTTCTTTAATGTAGCTAAATTCAATCGTACAAAGGTAGAAAGGGGCATGATGCTTACACAAGCTCAAAGATCACACATACAATCATGAAAAGTGCGTCCACCAATACAACAAGACACCAAACAAGGCCCAGGGTCACCACATTTCTTTGGAATAGGTTCCATCAAGGAAGAAATTGAACTACCCAAGGATAATGTCTCCAATTCTCCTATCCTATCCTTGTGTATGCATAAGTCTTTCAAGAATTTTGCATACTTTGGAATTTGTTGAATAGCATCAAAAAGTGGTATGGTTACCTCAACCTTCTTGAACACTTGAAGCATGTTCAAATCAAATTCCAATGTCTTCTTTGCTTTTTTCACCATGGAAGGGAATGGAATAGGGATGGACTCATCCACTAGAGCTTTCCTCTTGGGTTCCTTGAGGTTTACTCCTTATTCCTCATGCCTCTTGTCTACCTCCCCCTTTTCATGTGGAGCTTCAACAATCAATTCTTCCTCATGAATGTCCTCCAAGACCCTTGGAGGTATCTCCTCCAATGTAGTTCCCGACCGTTGGGATGGAAGGTTAGAAGAACTTGAGGGTTGGTTGGTGTTGTTGGAGGGGGACATGGACATCTTCGAAATCATGACGGTAAGATTGGCCAATTGAGCACTCATGGCCTCGAATTGAGCTTTATAGCCCTCATCCCGTTTATCCACAGCGGCTCTAAGCTCGTCAACTTGATTGGTGGGAGAGGGAGAGGTTTGGTTAGATTGTTGTCTATGGTGTGGTGCTTGGTACTTAGTGTAGTTGGTTTGGTTTTGGTTGTGGTGATTTTGGTTGGCTTGTTAGTTGTTGTGGTGGTGGTATTGAGATGAAGATTGGTTGTTTTTGTGATGAGAAGAAGAGTTGTTCCATCCTTGGTTTTGATTGCTCCCTTGTGCATTATCCCTCTACCCTTGATGGTTATTACTATCATGAGGGTAGTAGTTTTGGCCTTGAGAAGGATAGGGTGGACGATTGTTGTAATTTACATTGGCCACAACAAGGGCATGTTCCTCCTGAATTTGATGGCATTGATCGGTGTAATGTGTAGTGCTAGAGCACAAACCACAAATCCTAGGAGGGCCTTCAAGTTGAGCAACTAGAGGTGGAGCTTGGACGACTTGGATGGAGTAGAATTCCTTTTGATCCTTTTGTATTTGCATGAGGATGGTGGTCATATCCCCAAGTGCTTTGGTTAGGCTTGATTCTAAAGGGGACGGCTCTACCACACCCTTGAGAGGATTACTTCTCACTCTTGTATGTTGTGTAGCTTTGGCAATATCCTTTATCAAACTCCAAACTTCTCCCTCCGTCTTGTTTTTTGAAAGAGAACCACCGCTAGAAGTGGTGAGCAATCTTCTATCTTCTACACAAAGACCTCCGGTGAAGTAGCTAATGAGCAAGGGAGTGTTCATTCCATGGTGTGGACAAGATTCTAATAGCCTCTTGAATCGAGACCAATACTTGTACAAACTCTCTTGGTCTCTTTGCATTATACCCGAAATCTCCTTCCGGATATAGTCGGTCTTCTCCGGTGGGAAGAATTTATCTAGAAACTCTCTTCTCAAAAAATTTCAATTGGTAGCAAATAAAACCATGTCTTTGCTTGCGCTTCAAGAGAGAAAGGAAAGGCAAAAACCATGATAGCCACCTTATCGGCTCCATGCCTTCGAGCCGTAGAACAAGCAACTTGAAAATCCTTTAGATATCGGATGGGGTCTTGACCCGGCAACCCATGATACTTCGGTAGTAGATTTATCAAGCTACTCTTTAATTCAAAGTTTGGATCAAGGTTAGGATACCTTGCTTGAAATGGTTGAAGTACAATATCCGGAGCTTCTTGCTCATGCAAAGTGATCTGGCGTGGCTCTGTCATGTATGGTTCACCTGTAGGATGCAAAGATGTATTAGTAGTGCCAACAGAAGAATATGAAGTAGCAGACTCCAAGTCACTCTCGGTACTGTCTAGTGATTCGGTATTCCTCAAGAGAGGCCGAAGTACTAGCCACATAGTCCAAATACCGTCTAGCTTGCCGAGTGTGTATCAAAGTTCTTTCAATCTCAGGATCAAAATCAGCTAAGCTAGAATTCGGTTGAGACCGAGTCATCAAACTTGAGAGTCATAGAAGAAAAATAAAAGAAGCTAAACTATAGCTAAGTATTGAAAGAAAACAAACTATCTACAATATTCACATATTCACATAACCAATATCAAGGCATATGTTGCAACCATTCCCCGGCAACGGCGCCAAAAATTTGATCGGAGCGGGAATTGCATCGAAAGAAAATTTCTCAATGAAGTTGCGTTGCAAGTATAGATCTACTAACAACAATCCTCGAGGATCAAATTTAGAAAGCAATTGATTGTCACAAGTTCAACCCCAATAAAGTAACCGAAGTATTCAAACATCGGGTCGTCTCACAAGGAATGAGCAAACATGTGCTTCAACATTGGTTAGAAATACGGGGTTGTAAGTCATGAGCGAGAAAGTAAACTAGGAATCTTAGCAAACAAGTAATCTTAAAGTGCAAAGAGCTAATTCAAATAACTAAGCAAGATGGAGTTAAACCCCAAAATGGTCCCTGATATTGGCGTTTTGCACTGAAATCGTCCCTGAGATTCCAATTGCACCAATTACGTCCCTGAGATTGAAAAAAATGCATCATAGTAGTCCCTAACCCATTTTCCATTAACGACATGATAACATGGCATGATGACGTGGACTGTAAGTGACACGTGTCACTTCATGATTTGACCACGTGTAATGGTAGGATGATGTGGTGACCAGTGACATGTGGTATGCTGACGTGGATAGTTGTGCCACGTGTCACAATGTTATTTGGCCACGTGTCACAACAATATTCGTCCACGTGTCATCCACTATGCCATCGTTGTATATGCACCAAATTAGTCCCTCACTTTGCATTAAGTGACTCATTTTAGTCCCTGAAATTGAATGTCGTGCACCAAACTAGTCCCTTCACCAATTTTTTCTCATTTTTTTCTATTAAAAGAAACTGTTTGACAATTATATGTTATTTTTATAGGGTTGCTTGCATGTTCAATTTATTATTTTCAATAGCTTATTTACCATGCTTACTATGTGTTTGTGAAAACGCCCGTATGGCATTGTGCACTACTTTTCTATTATTCTACTACTCTAAATGCTTGCTTTTCACAAAACCCTTTTTATATTTTATTAATTAAATATAATTGTTATTACAAATATGTTGTTAGTTTGAAAGACTTGGTAATCTAACTTAGACATTGAATGCTTGATCTATACTACTTATGCCCTTACTGGCATGCGAATAAACACCTGGCATTTGACTGTCTTCACATGCACTTCTTATATTTCAATTATTGATTTGCCACATGTAGTCATGACCATGTGTTCAAATCATTATCCATTCCTGTGCATTTATTACCACCTTTTCCATTCTCTTCCTTGCTCTAACCCTTAGCTTTAATAGTTACTTTCTTTCTCCCTTTTTCAGGATGGCCACCAGGAAGGGTAGAGAGAAAGCTACTCCCAAACCACCGGCAAGGAAAGGAACAGAAAAGAGCACCAGCTGAGGAACCACAACCCCCATCCACCTGCACATCTCAGCATGCACCGAGGACGGTGCAATCTTTAAGTGTGGGGAGGTCGATACCGATCTCCGCGGGTTAGTTAGTCCCTTCTCAACACCAATGTTAATTTGTTAATTGTTCCATTTGCATGTTTGTTTGATTTTATGCATTTAGTCACTACTTGGTTGAAGTGATATTTTCTTTTTCAAGAAATTTTTATAGTATTTCACTAATTTAAATTGAAAAATTTGTGTTAAACTTGTTTTGAAGTTGTATTTGGAACATGGTTTTTGAACTAAAAGAACACACAACCTGTGAGATTTGAGCTTAATTGCATGGTTACATTATTTAACCATAATATTTTATTCTTATGTGTTTTCTTCTCTATAATTGCAATCCTTACTTTGTTTTAGTCTATATGTCTATTGTTTAGTATATTTACATGCTTGCATATGATTGAGGCCATATTTGATTATTAACTCACTTATCCCAAATAAAGCCTACCCTTTTATGTCACCCTTGTCAGCCACTTTGAGCTTTTTAATTCCCTTTTGTTCTATAACCACATCACTAGCCTTAAGTAGAAAAAAATTAAATATCCCAATTGAATCTTTAGTTAGCTTAAGATAGAGGTTGTGCATTAACTAAGTGTGGGGAAACTATGGGAGCATGGGTTAATAAGGGAATGTATCATGTTTCTAATTCTGAATATTGGGAAATTTGGGTATCTACTCATGTAAAACAGAAAATTAAAAAAATTCCATATGCATTGATATGTTATTTTAGTTTTTATGTCTCTAAAAAAAAGAAAAGAAAAAAATATAATATAAATAAATAAATAAGGGGACAAAATTACCCCAATGTTAAGTTAATAAACGATTAATGCATATGTGACACAAATCAAAAGAAAAGTTGACACATGAGTATGTGATATAAAAGTGGGAATTATGGGTAGCTAGGCATGATTTTAAAAATTATATACAATGTATGTATGTTAGGTGATAGCTCAGGTTACTCAAAGATTCAATTTATAGCTCACTTAGCCATACACATATCCTCCACCTTGCCTTGGCCCCATTACAACCTTGAAAAGACCTCATGATGTGTGCATGGGTATACTAAATATTTGTTGATTGGTTAGATGAAGGACAAAGTTTAGAAAGCATGATTAGGGAAGAATAGAGTAAAGTACCCTATACACTTGAGAGACTAGAGTGATATACACTACCAGTGAGGGTTCAGTGCTTGATTCTATGTTCCCTGCTTTCATCAGCTATCTTCTTACAAGTTTACTTGTCTTTTATTGTGTAATTTGAATTAGCGGAATTTGATTCATATTTGTCTTGGAAAACTTATTTACTTTTAACCAAGTAGGTAGAAACATATTGCAAGTAGTTGCATTCACATAGATAGGTTGCATTGCATACTCTCTATCATTTCTCTTCACTTCTTTATAGCTTCTCTTGAGCTTAGCATGAGGACATGCTAATGTTTAAGTGTGGAGAGGTTCATAAACCACTATTTTTTGGTTTATCTTGTGCTTAATTGAGTGATTTTTATCAACTCTTTACCTACTTATTCATACTATTTGCATGGTTTTACATTTGCCTTCCTAATTATGTGTTTTGATTGAAAACATGTTTCTTTGGCCTTAAGTTTCCTATGTTTAATCCTCTCTTATTACCATTAGATGCCTTGATATGTGTGTTAAGTGATTTCAGAGATTACAGGGAAGGAATGGTTCAGAGGATGAAAAGGAAGCATGAAAAAGTGGAAGGAATACAAGAAGTTGGAGAAATTGCTAAGCTGTCCAGCCTGACCTCTTCGCACTCAAACAACTATAACTTTAGTTACAGAGGTCCAAATGATGCGGTTCTAGTTGAATTCGAAAGCTAACGTCCGGGGCTTCGATTTGATATATAATTTATGATAGCTGCCTCGAAGTTAGGCAACACGAACGTGTGAATGACGCGCCCGCGTCGCATCTACGAACTTCAATCCACGCGGACGCGTGGACGATGCCTCTGCGTCACTTTGCCGCGACCTGTACGGACCAGATTTCACAATCAGCGACTTCTGGGTTGTTTCTGACCCAGTTTTCGGCCTAGAGAACACATATTAGAGGCTATAAAGTGGGGGAATGCATCCATTCATAATGAGGCTTTTCATAATTCACAATTTTAGTTTTTGATGTAGTTTTTAGAGAGAGAGGCTCTCTCCTCTCTCTTAGGATTTAGGATTAGGATTTTTAAAAATTAGGGATTTATCTCATCTTCATATCAGGTTCAATATTCCTTTATTTTGACTTCTCTTCTACTTTGAGATACTTTAATGCTTTTATTTGTATTTGATTTATGTTGCCCAATTGGCTTATGAATATTGTCCATGTTAGATTTTATTGCTTTGAATGTATGTTATTTGAGGTATTTTCAGATCTATGATTTTTATCTAGCTTTTTATATTATTGGCTTTAATTGATTAACTGGAAGCTCTTGAGTTATCAACTATTCATGATTGATTGTTATGTTGGCTAATTAATTGGAATTCCACTAACTTTAGTCTTTCCTTAGGAGTTGACTAGGACTTGGGAAATCTAACCAATTGGTTTACTTGACTTTCTCTTGCTTACGCAAAGGTTAACTAAGTGGGATTAACTTCCATTCTCATAGGAGTAACTAGGATAGGACTTCCGAATTTTCATACATTGCCAAGAGTTTATTTTACAGTTATTTATTTATTTTATCTGCCATTTAAATTACTTGTTCTTCATCTTTAAAACCCGATTTACAAAACCCATAACCAATAATAAGAACATACCTCCCTGCAATTCCTTGAGAAGACGACCCGAGGTTTAAATACTTCGGTTATCAATTTATTTAGTGGTTTGTTACTTGTTACAACCAAAACGTTTGTAAGAAAGGTTGATTGCTTGGTTTAGTAACTATACTTACAACGAGAGTTTACTATAACTTCTGAACCATCAATCTTCAGTTCTTCAGGGAGTCTCTATGTCAAAGTATAAAGAGCTCCCTGTGAGATACCCAAGAAGAAACAAGAAATTTTTTTAATTAAAATTTTGAAAATAAATGAAAATAAATAAAAAAGAAACTAGAATTTTTGAATAATTGGAGAAAGAAAGTCAAACAAAGATTTTGAAATTCAAAAATCAGAAAGAAAAGTCAAAAGAAAGAAGTAAGATAAGATAAGATTTGAAATGAGTTTTAGAGACTTGAAATTTAATTTCTTAAAAGAAAGAAAAACTAACAAAATACTAAACTTTTAAAAAAATTAAATTTTAAATTTGAAATTAAAATAAGATAAGATAACAGAATTTTGAAAATTAAAAAAAAAGATATGATAAAGATTTAAAGATCAAGAAAGATAAGCAATATATGATTTGAAATTTAGTTTTGAAATAGAGAGAAGCCAACAACACACTAAACTTTTGAAATTTGAATTTAAAGTTTTGAATTTTGAAATTTGAATTTGAACTAAGACAGGATAATAAAATTTTGAAATTCAAAGAAAAGGAAAGATAAGCTAAAAATTTCAAAAGATAAAAAGATAAACACAAAAAGATAACTAATGGGACACCAAACATAAAATTTGAAATTAAATTAGAATAAGATAACAAGAAAAATTTGAAATTTGAAATTTGAATTTTGAAAATTTAAGAAGACAAACACTAAAAGCACACCAAACTTAAAAATTTTGAAATCAAGAGACATGATTTTCGAAAATTTGAAGTGAAAAACACCAAAAGACACCAAACTTAAAGATTTTGAAATCAAACAAAGAAAAAGACCAAGAAAAATTTGGGTACAAGGAAGAACAATCAAGAAAAATTTTCGAAAGACTCAACAAAAGAAAAATAAAATTGACACCAAACTTAAAGATTGACACAAGACTCAAACAAAAGAGAAAGATTACTAAAGAAAAGAAAAGGATTTGAGAAGTTTTTTAAAAGAAAACAAGAAACACAAGTAAAAGAGCAAATAAACCATAAAAAGTACCTAATCTAAGCAACAAGATAGTATGGTAGTTTGTCAATCTCGAACAATCCCCAGAAACGGCGCCAAAAACTTGGTGCGTGAAATTGAGAACTATGCATAACTGAACCGGCAAATGCATCGGGTCGTCCAAGTAATACCTCAGGTGAGTGAGGGTCGAATCCCACGAGGATTGTCGGATTGAGCAAACAATGGCTATCTTGCATGTCTTAGTCAGGTTATTAGAAAAGATTTAGTTATGGCTTCGGAGATGCTTTATCTTTCTAGATTAACTTTTCTTACTGTATACTTTAAAAATGAATGATTCATTCAATGGTAGCCGTACATGATTAACTCATGTCCTCTCATCAAGTTAATCTTTTCTAAAACATAGCAGTCCACCATATTCGAGTAACTCATGTCCTTTCATCAAGTTAGCTCATGGATTCTTACTATAGCTAAAGATGAAACTCTAAGCAATCCACGCCCCTTTGTGATCCTACTCAAGACGCCACAGACAAGGTCAGATCTTCTGGATCAGAGAATGCTTCTTTTCTGACTCTAGCCTTAGTGCCACAGAGACCTCAGTAACCCACAACCAATGGGATTTTATGTCACGTATCTAAAATCAGCCCAAGTACTCTCTTGGAATCTATGATGTATTCTCTAGCTGTAGCTCAATGCTATCTGGCTCAGGACTCGCACGGAACCCATGTAGAACAAGGATGAAAGTCACGTTTCACCCTCGATTCATAAGATTGATGAACGAGAATGCATCAAAGAATAGAATCAGACATATTGAAATAGAAACAGTAATATTATTAATCCATGGGAATCAGCGAAGCTCCTAACCCTAACTTAGGAGGTTTAGTTGCTCATAGATTACAGAAAATAATAGTGAAAAGGTGCAAAAGGGCAAAGATCCCTAACAAGGGTGATCTTTATTCTATATATACTAATCTGATAATGAAAAGAATACAAAAATATGATAGACTATACTAGATGTGCGAAAATCCACTCTTGGCCCACTTTGAAGAGTGTTTTGGGTTGAGTGATGGATGACCAAAAGCATAAGTTTGGATTTCACAATAAAAATAGGATTTATCCGTTGCAAGTATAGTCCAAACGCAACCAATGATCATTAATCAAATATTAAATTCAATACAAAATAACCTGGAGTTTTAATTCCCGGGTCGTCTTCCATAGGAGTTGTAATTAAGTGTCATGTTATTGACTATGAGGCAACAAGGGGATTCGATGATGGCAATGGAATGTAAATAGCAAGAAAGTAACTTGATGTGCAAGTAATTAAAATGAACATGCAAGTAAAAGCAATGCAGTTGGAAATTAAATACTAAAAGAGCTTTTGGTAGGGATTGGGTAATTAGGGCTTGCTATCCTAGTTGTGGACCACAAACATGATGATTGTGTGTAGATTAATCCTAATTAGTCAATCCTACATCGAGAATAAGTCAAAAGGGCATAATTAATTTCAATCCAAAAGTCATAATCAACTCACTAATTAACTTAGTGAAAGACTAGCGTTAGTAGAAACCAAATTAATTAACAACCTTCACACAATGTGGAATGGACATCCACCGCTCAAGTTCACCCAAACCACACAATTTCCCAACCAAGAGTGTAGAAAACTAGGCTAAAATCCTACCAAGAATTTTATCAAATACTTGGTAGGCATAGAAAGAAAGCATGATAAAATGACAAGAAATAATAAATGTTACAACTACCAAGTAAGGAAAATAAAGATAGCAACTCAATAAAGCAATAAAAGAGGCATGAAACATAAAATTGCATTAAATGTAAATTAAAGTAACAAGAGTGCAAATACATAAAAATGGCAAGAATGGAGAAAATGACAAGATAAAGTAATGAAATTAAGACAAGAGAACCAGGAAAGGTAGAAGAAACTAGATTAAAACAAGAATTACAAAAGGATAGTTACAAAGAAATAAACTAAAAATCCTAATTTCTAGAGAGAAGGGGGAGCTTCTCTCTCTAGAAAACAACCTACATAATGCTAAACTAACCCTAATTTCTCCCCCCTCCGACATGGAGTGAGGCCCTCTTAGATATAGGAAGAATCAGCTTCAGAAAGTCTAAAAATTGTGCTCTGGAGACCCAGAAATTACTCCCAGCGATTTCCATTAAATGAGTCACGTGCTAGAACCTGTGCGTACGCACAGGTGTGTGTGTACGCACACTCGCTGGTTTTCTTCCTGTGTGTAAGCACAGGAGGTCGTGCGTACGCACACATGGCTGAATGGTTCTTGTGCGTATGCACAGGTGGTTGTGCGCACGCACACATGGTTTTGCGCTTCTTGTGCGTACGCACAGGTATTTGTACGCACGCACACTCCAATGTGTGCTTATCCTTTGTTTCTTCATGTTTTCTCCCTTTGTACATGCTTCCTTCCACTTTTGCCTTGCCAAACTTGTCTCTAGGACCTAAAATCACTCAACAAACATGTCATGGCATCGGATGGCATAAAAGTGGGATTAAAATTAGCTATTTTAAGGCCCAAAAAGCATGTTTTCACAATTAAGCTCAATTTAGAGAGAAAACACAAAAGCATGCTATTTAAAGGAATAAGCATAGGAAAAGTTGATGAAATCCACCCAAATAGAGCAAATAAGTATCATAAAATGTGGATTCATTACATCCCCACACTTAAACAATAGCATGTCCTCATGCTATACTAAAGGAGAAGGAGAAGGGGAACGAACATTTATTCAAAGCAAGGAAACTACTTATATGCAATTTATAAATATGAATGCAACTACTTAGTCAAAATAAACTGATTTCTAAGAAAGTATATATGAACATAAGAGCTAGAGCAATCTCAACCGAGTCAAATCCATAATTGATTAGAGTCATTGAAAAGAATTAACAACTTGCAAGAAAGGAATTAAGTAAAGGTGAAAACATGTTATTGAGCAATTGAACCCTCGCCGGATGTGTATCCGCTCCAATCACTCAAGTGTATAGGGTCAATTCACTCATTTCTCTTTGAATCGTGCTTTCTAAGAATTTTCTTTCATCTAACAATCAACAATTGTTCAATGTATGCATACAAGTATCATGAGAGATTTTCCATGGTTGTAATGGGGCTAGGGTGAAGGTAAGGTTATATATGGTTAAGTGAGCTTGATATTTGCATCTTTGATTAGCCTAAGCTCTTACCAAACCTACTTAACAACCTATTCAACTCGAAGCAAACCTAACTATCCATTTCTCACTTTTCTTACACACTCATGCACTTTCTTTTTAATCACAACTCATATGCATTGTTATTGTTACTTTTGGGGCACTTTGTCCCCTTTCTTTTTTTTTAATATATAAACAAAAGTGACAATGCATATGGTTTAAGTATTTGATGCATGAGTATGTACACAATTCCCAAGATTTTCAATAAAGTACAAAAATTCACTTCTACCTCAACCAAAGTTCCCAAACTTCCCCACACTTAGATAATACACTCTCACTAGCCTAAGCTAACCAAAGATCCAAATAGAGGATGTTTATTGTTTTTCACTTGAAGGCTAGTAATGTGCTAACTTTAAGAACAAAAGGAGATTGAAATAGGCTCAACATTGGTTAACAAAGAGAGATAAAAGGGTAGGCTATTTGGGATAAGTGAGTTTAATGAAAAGATGGCCTCAATCACATACATGCATATATACATCAAACAATGGACATAAAGAATCAAACAAATCAAAGACTGTAATCTTAAAAGGAGAATAACACACACAAGAATAAAGATAGTGGTTATATAGTGTAACCACACAATGAGGCTTAAAACTCACATGCTTATGTGTTCTTAGCTCAAAAACATGTTCCACAATATATAAATCATGCAAGTTCCAAAAGATTTCAACTCAAATCAATTAGGATATCAATGCCCTATCAAGAATATTTTTTTCTTGGAAAATATCATTATATCAACTAAGCTTATTATATGTATGCAATAAACTAAGAGAATGTGATTAAGACTCTAAAATATATACATACTAATAAGAAAGACGCAACTAAAGAGTGCGAGAGTGTTAGGTTTAGAGTTTGTCACCGAAGATGGTCGGACGGTGATGACTTCCCCACACTTAAGGATTTGCACCATCCACGGTGCAACTAAAGGTGAGCAATGGGGGGTATAGTGACTTCGGATTGCCACCTTCAGCTGGTGGATCAATCGGCTGCCGCGTGCTCTTCCTCTTGCTTTCTGTGTTATTTATGGGGGCTTATCCATGCAAAATAGATAATAATATGGTAAGATGAGTGAATGCAAAACAAGGAAGCATAGATTGTTGGAATGAGGTGAGAATCACTAAAATGAGTGAGTGAATAAGTTTGTGACATGAATGAAAGAAGTGCGTGTGTGTGTGTGTTCTAAACCGCGCAACTTAGAATACACACACTAGAATGGAAAGCGATGTCACAATTGCATAGAGAAAACATGCATTGCACTAATTATAGTGTGCTTGAGATACTTGATGGTGTTTTTGTGGAAAAATAAATTTCCAACACACAAATCCAACCGGCAAGTGTACCGGGTCGCATCAAGTAGTAATAACTCACAAGAGTGAGGTCGATCCCACAGGGATTGATGGATCGAGCAACTTTAGTGGGTGATTAGTTTAGTCAAGCTAACATTGAGTGAATTGTGTGAAGTGTAGCCAACAGAAAGTAAATGGCAGAAATCTTAAAGATGCAGAAAGTAAATTGGCAAGTAACTTAAAGAGCAATAAATATAAATTGCAAGAATCTTAAATGACAAGAAATGTAAATTGCATTAAATGTAAAGGAGAGTGGGTGCTGGAAATTAAAGGAAGCAATAGATCAAGCAACTGAAAATTTAAATTGCAGGAAGAATAAAAGGATTTTGGGAGCTGGGATTCAAGAAATCACACAAGAAATTGTAAATGGCAATCAAACAGAGAAGTAAAAGATGCAGTAACTTGCAACTGATCTCAAACAGAAAGCAGAATTGCTTGAAGAAGCAAACAGAAATTAAATTTAACTCAATTGGAAAATCAAAATGAAGATCTCAGGAAATCAAAGAGACTAGAAAACAAGTCTAGATCTCAATTCCTTCCTTGATCAAAGTAGAAAATAATCAGCAGAAGAGAAGTAAATCAAGCAGCAAGTGAAATGTAAATCCAATTCTCAATTATGCAGAAGAACAAAGCAGAGATGTTGCAGATGGAGAATGAAAACATAATTCCTTCCAATCTCCACCCAAGATTCAAAACAGAAATGAAAACTAAGAGAGAGAACTCTCAATTCCTAATGCTCCCTAGTGGAGCTAGCCTTCTTTCCAATCGAGCTCCCGTTGATGCCTTTATATAGGCTTTTCAAAGTGAAAATGAAAATGAAATTAAAACAAATTACAATTAAAATAAAAATCCTAATCTAATTTATCCATATGCCTTTGAGTGATGATGTGGGCTTTGCTTGCTTTGGATTTGAGGAGAGATGGGTCTTGGATGGCCTTAGTTCAATTGGTGAAGATTTGAGTTCAAAGGGAATTTGAATTGAATTTTGGCCCATGGGTGTTCCCAGGAGGCTGCCCTGCTCTTGTGGAGGGCAGAGTAGGGAAGTTGTTTGAGGAAGCATATCGCGTGCCAAGTGTGGGAGAGACCTTCAGAATGCTGCCCTGCCCTTGTGGAGGGCAGGGCAATGTTGCTTTGGTGCACCTTGCCTCCCTACCCGTGCGTCCAAGCTGTGCGCCAATGTGTGCGCTGGCCGTGTCATGCGCTCATGCTTGTGTGCGCCAAGGAGAGTTCCCAAGTTCAAACTCTTGTGAAAACATTTGGGGGAGCAATTTTTCTTGATTTTTCATGAAGGGAGCATGACATTGCTCTGCTCTCCAAGAGGGCAGAGCAGAAAAATGAGCGCTACTTTGCTTTGGGGTGAGGCTCCAGCTTCGAACCTTGGTGGAAGCACATTGGTTTATTTTCGCTTATTTTTGGCCCTTAAAGATGCCTTTCATTCCTGCCACAATTGTACGTCAAATATGGATTGCTATATATCATTGGAAAGATCTGAATGTCAGCTTTCCAATGCAACTAAAAGCACATCAATTGGACGTCCGTACCTCATGTTATAGCCCTTTGAAGGAGGCATGGTCATGCTGTGAGCGCCCAGATTTTACCTTAGCGAAAATTCTTGCTTCCAACCTCACTTTGCATCACGATTCTGCCCTGCCCTTGGCAAGAGCAGGGCAGTGTGTGCTGATTGCCTATTCTCCTTTAATTTGGTCATGGGCCACGCTTTTAAAAGTGTGGCCTAAGGCTCCAAAGTGTGCTCCAACTTCAAAGTGTGTCACAAAGCTCTTTTTTTCTCCTTTTTTTGTGCTTCTTTGCTTCTTTTTCTTCTTATTTCCTACAAGATTTATAAAATTAAAAGATCAAGGAAATATACCAATTAAGTATAAAAGCATTCAATATTTAAGCACAAATCATCAATTTCTTGTATGAAAAAGCATAGAAAAATAGGTATATGATGACATGTCATCAATACTTTAAAAAAAACTTGGAAGATAAGATAAACTAACAAGCAACAAAGAGGCGTGAAAGCATTCAAGCAAGAATTAGGCAATTGTGAATTGGATAATGAAGCAACACTTAAATGACATGAAGTGGAAAACATGACAAGCATAGTCCATAAAGCTTAAAAGCTCAAAAAATGTCACTAGGTAAGCTTATGATCCAATTTCACAATTCCTACTGTTAATGCATCAAATAGGTGACTTTAAATAAAAATCAATCATAAACAAGCATCACCTAATAAAAAATGCTTCAAGAAAGAACAAATTGCCTAACTTAGATAATGAAATGAAATTACATGGTGATCAAACATGCAATTTAGAAATCCAAAATCATTCTCAAAGGCAATTCAGAAAACTAGATAAAGTAATTCCGTTGTGAGTATAGTCCAAATCGGCAATGGATCCTCTCAATCAAAATTTAATTCAAGATAATGTCACAATTCAAACCAAATTTAACCGAGAGTATTTCGACTCCCGGGTCGTTCTTCCTAGGAACTAGTGACAACAAGTGCATACAATTTTAGTTGTGGAAAGCAAGGGGTGTTTTCAATGAAGAAGTAAGCAATAAAGGAATTAAAGAACAAGGCAAAATTATAATTAATAAACTAATAAAGGAATAAAAGAACTATATATGCAATATAAACAAGTAAGACTATAAAGTGATGAAAATGTGATTTAAAACATAAATGAAACCTTGACTTGGATGAGTTATGGAATCCCTTCCTTGCCATAACCACAACTATGATAATTATGATGGATTAATCTCACTAAGTCAACCCTTAACATCGAAGGATATGTCAAGTGAGCATAATTGTTATTAATCAACAAATCGTAGCTAACTTACTAATTACCTTAGTAAAAAGCTAGCATTAGTGGAAACAATAACAACTAACAACCTAAGAATTATCACTAAATGTTGGACATTATGGCTCTAGTAATCTATATACTCATTTTTCCCAAGCCAAGGGGTGGAAATCACCCCAAAACTAAGATTGGCATTTCATCAAACACCTAATGGGCATAATCATAAAACATGGCAAAATTGTTAAATTAATGAAAGCTATGAACCATAAATGATCAAAAGCAATAAAAGCAACTCAACAAACATATAAAAGCCATCAAACATCAAATTAAACAACTAGAAATCCAAAATTGCAAAGCAAAGTAAATATTGACAAGAGAAATTGAAATATAAGAAAGTGTAGAACAAGTAATGTAATTGAAAGAGACAATTAAAGAAATACTTACAATGTAAATTGTAAAATCCAAAAGCAAGACTTGAAGTATAAAATGCTACAAACCCTAATTAAAACCCTAAGAGAGAATTTCCTAATCTACACTACTCCTACTCCTACTATGTGTTTTTCCTATTCTAAGATGGCTCCCTTCATATGGCATGAAGTTCCCTTCATATAGCACTTGATTTCAGCATCCAAGCCTTCCAAAATTGGGCGAAAGGCCCCTAAAATCGCGCAGCACATGTTTCATTAACAAAATCACGTGCAAGGACCTATGCGGATGCACAGATGTATGCGTCCGCACACTTAGCTGAAAATCCTCATGTGTGTACGCACAGGAACTTGTGCGTACGCACACGTCGCTATGTGTGCTTTTCCTTGTTTTCTTCATGTGTTCTTCCTTGTACATGCTTCCTTCCACTTTTGGCCATCCATTCTTGTCTCTAAGGTCTAAATCACTCAACAAATATGTCATGGCATCAAATGGAATAAAATTGGAATTCAATTGCTCAATTTAAGCATAAAAATGCATGTTTTCACATTTAGGTTTAATTTAGGGATCAAACACAAAAATATGCTATTATGGTGCTTAGGTGTAGGTTTATGTGATGAAATCCACTCAAATCATGCTAAAATATATCAGAAAATATGGACTCATCACTGAGCTTGGTGTCTAGCTTGAGAAATGGGTTGTTTGTAAGCTGCCTTACTTCTCCTTGGGGCATTGAATGCCAGCTTTGCTCCTTTGTGGGCGTTCAACGCCAAGCTTGCTCCTTCTTGGGCGTTGAACACCAGGCAAGGGGTAAGTTGGGCATCCAACGCCCATTTTGGCCCACCATTTCCAAAAATAAGTATAAACTATCATATATTGATGGAAAGCCCTGGAAGTTAGCTTTCCAACTCCGTTGAGATTGCATCATTTAGAGCTTTGTAGCTCTAGAAATGCCTATTCGAATACATGAAGGTCAAAATCTAACAGCATCTGTAGTTCTTTCTCTGTCTCTGAATCAGACTTTTGCAAAACTTGCCGAAATCACCCAAAAATCACCTAAAATCATAAGAAAAAACACAAAAACCCAAAGTAGCATCCAAAAAGTGATTTTTGCACTAAAACCTACTAAAACTTGATAAAACTTAACAAAACAAATTAAAAACCTTGATAAAATGATGCCAAAAAGTGTATAAAATATCTGCCCATCAACAGGCATACATCGTGTGCATATTGTTTGAATTGCTTGCTTGTGTATTGATCGGAAATGCCTAATTGATCATAATATGCTAATTGTTATATTTGTTGTCTGTATTATCTGTATTCTACCTGTGCCTACTTTGTCTGATTGTTTCTCTTTATAACTTCATCGAAGATAGAGGAATGGAGGAAAGGCAAAGAGATTTAGGGTTCTAATTAAGTCTTAGTTAGGTTTAAGGAATTGGTTAAGTTTAGAAAATCTTATAAAACCACCCTTATTCATGGTTTATGTTTTAGTTCATTAAGTTTTATATCCAGAGTGTTGGCATCCTAGGATTGCCTCTGGCATTCCCAAGACCTTATATCTTATATATTGGTGCACGAAGTTGTGATCATCAATGGCGCCATCAACATGGTACGCTCAATTGCAATCTCAACTCTTTATCACAACTTCGCACAACTAACCAGCAAGTGCACTGGGTCGTCCAAGTAATAAACCTTACGCGAGTAAGGGTCGATCCCACGGAGATTGTTGGTATGAAGCAAGCTATGGTCATCTTGTAAATCTCAGTCAGGCAGATTCAAATGGTTATAGATGATTTATGAATAAAGCATAAAATAAAGATAGAGATACTTGTGTAATTCATTGGTGAGAATTTTAGATAAGCGTATGGAGATGCTCTGTCCCTTTCGTCTCTCTGCTTTCTTACTGTCTTCATCCAATCCTTCTTACTCCTTTCCATGGCAAGCTGTATGTTGGGCATCACCGTTGTCAATGGCTACAATCCCGTCCTCTCAGTGAAAATGTTCAACGCGCTCTGTCACAGCACGGCTAATCATCTGTCGGTTCTCAATCAGGTTGGAATAGAATCCAGTGATTCTTTTGCGTCTGTCACTAACACCCAGCCTTCAGGAGTTTGAAGCTCGTCACATTCATTCAATCCTTGAATCCTACTCAGAATACCACAGACAAGGTTTAGACCTTCCAGATTCTCTTGAATGCCGCCATCAATTCTAGCTTATACCACGAAGATTCCGATTAAGGGATCTAAGAGATAAACATTCAAGCCTTGTTTGCTTGTAGAATGGAAGTGGTTGTCAGGCACGCGTTCATAAGTGAGAATGATGATGAGCGTCACATAATCATCACATTCATCATGTTCTTGGGTACGAATGAATATCTTAGAACAAGAATAAGCTGAATTGAATAGAAGAACAATAGTAATTGCATTAATACTTGAGGTGCAGCAGAGCTGCACACCTTAATCAATGGTATGTAGAAACTCCACCGTTGAAAATACATAAGAACAAGGTCTAGGCATGGCCGAATGGCCAGCCTCCCATAATCTAAGAACTAGACGTCCAAAAATGATCTAGAGATCTAAAGTGATCAAAAGATGCCTAATACAATAGTAAAAAGGTCCTATTTATAGAGAACTAGTAGCTTAGGGTTTACAAAAATGAGTAAATGACATAAAAATCCACTTCCGGGCCCACTTGGTGTGTGCTTGGGCTGAAAATTGAAGCATTTTCGTGTAGAGACTTTTCTTGGAGTTAAACGCCAGCTTTTGTGCCAGTTTGGGCGTTTAACTCCCACTTCTGTGCCAGTTCCGGCGTTTAACGCCGGGCAGTCTTGAGCTGATTTGGAACGCCAGTTTGGGCCATCAAATCTCGGAAAAAGTATGGACTATTATACGTTGCTGGAAAGCCCAGGATGTCGACTTTCCAACGCAGTTGAGAGCGCGCCAATTGAGCTTCTGTAGCTCAAGAAAATCCACTCGAGTGCAGGGAGGTCAGAATCCAACAGCATCTACAGTCCTTTTCAGCCTCTGAATCAGATTTTTGCTTAGGTCCCTCAATTTCAGCCATAAAATACCTAAAATCACAGAAAAACACACAAACTCAGTAAAGTCCAGAAAAGTGAATTTTAAATAAAAACTAATAAAAATATAATAAAAACTAACTAAAACATACTAAAAACAATGCCAAAAAGCGTATAAATTATCCGCTCATTATATATGCAGCACCTTTACCATATTGAGAATCCCCAATTCTCATCCCATACGATATTTATGTTTTTCAGATGCAGGTCGAGAGGCACCTCGGTTGGCGTCTGGAACTTCTGCAGCGAAGTGGATTCATTTTGGGGTTTTACTTTTGGTCTTTTGCTATATCTGTATAGACTCTCCTCATAAATATACTTGTATTATTTTGCAACACTTAGAGATTCATGGAGAACTAGGATTGATTATATATGTATTTTGGGTTCTTGGTTAATTATATATATATGTATGTAAATATTCTCCGGCCAGCTTTAGCTTCGCAAGATGAGTCAGGAGCTTGTTATTTTGTAGTCTTGACCCTCTATTCTTACATTTTATATATATGTTTGTGAACTCTAGATTTCTTTGTACACAAGTAATCTCTTTCCTGAGCATTGCACTTTTAATTTTTGCGATTTTGTTTTTACCCATTCTTCAAGACTCCTTGTATACTACATTCTTTTGACTATTATATATATTTATATTTTATTTTGGAGGTTGTAGCACCTCGCCACCTCTGTTTTACATCCTAGGTTTAAAGCTCTGTGTGGTAGGGTGTTACACTTTGTCTAGGTTTGCTTAAGTGTTTTAGTTTGCTTATCTGATGATTTTTGTCTAATTGTTATTTGTTGTACTTGCTGTAATTGCTCTCTAATTGTGTTTGACTTGTATTGTTTGTGTTTGTGATTGATTCTATTTTGTGATTGAGTTTTGATGGTGATTTGTTTTGAATTGGGCCATAGGTTGGGTTGAATTGATTTTGGGCCAAAGGCTGAGTTGACGAAAAATATGTAAATTTGGATAATAAACTGACGATCACTGCGATCAAAAATAGTTTTATTTAAAATATATTCTTATAACAAGTCTTAAACCCTCTACTGAGAACCAGCGAGGACGATGTTCTCACCACCTATAGACTTTTCTTTTCAGGACAAACAAGGATGCTCGCAAAGTTTTTGTTAAGTTCTTAGCCGTGCTGTTTCTGTTTGTATACATATGTTATAGATTTCCATCGCCTATATTATTAATATTGTAAGAGAGATAGGAGTCGTATGTTTTGTATGTATATTATATTTATAAGCTACTTATGTAAGAATTTTTGTATATATGTATATGCTTGTTTGTTTTCAAGATATAGTATTTTTTTGGTTTTTCAAAGAAATCAACAATACGGTTTCGAGTCAAAGGCTCCTATTTTATTATTAAGCATATGAAGTCGTCGTAACACTTCTCGCTATCAGAGTGGCGCAACTGAAAGCATGACATTCTGATAGTAAGGGTGTTACACAAGGAATTGGAAATCAATTACTGAAGATTTGTCGTGAAAGATCTTTGCAAACTTCAAGATAAATAAACAAGATTGGTTTTTCTAAAACTATAAAAATCTCCAAAGTTCTTGACTCTCATCATCACTGCCTTCTCTTAATTCATCATTCAAGCTGACAGTCTGTAGTATCCAAGATACTCTCTTGCCCTCTCAACAAGATTGATTAATCCTTTAATCCTAGTGGGAACAATATCCACTTACTATGGTATTACTTGTAAGATCCGATGCACTCGCCGATATTTGTGAGATTCGATTTTCTCTCATCACCGCTCCATTGTTGTCCATGGGTGAAGACCGATCAAGAAGAGAGAAGTGCGAGCTGAACTGAGTAGAGGGAGAATGCGACGTTGGTGAAAAATGTTGGAACCACTTCTGTCACCGCCGCTACCATGGTTGCTGCCATAGCCAAGCTACTGTGTCACTTTTAGAGGAAGAAAAACCAGGAGGGGTTGCTGGAGTTGCTGGTCCGTGCTATCTGTTCTCCTCCCTACTCCAGTACTGCTGTTGCCCCATCCTTTTAATCTTCTTTAGTTACAGTAAGTATTTTTGTTCCAAAACTCTCACCGCTAGTATTCTGTTATTATTTTGAAGTGTTGATGTTGTAGGGTTAAGTTACTATGATTGCATGATGTGTTTGTCGCTGTCATTGTTGCGGGGAGTCATCGAAACAGCTAATACCACCGCGGGAATGGTCAAAATTGATGTCGCTGCTATGAAATAAGAATAAAAGAGAGTTTGTCGCATAGTTGAGTTTCGATCGAGGTAGGGGTTGTTTGTTTTACCAATTTGGAATGCTTTAAAGGTTCAGCAAATGCATGCATCTGAGTTGATTAACGTTTTATGGCTTGATTATTTCTATTAAGGATTTGATTAACTTAGTTTTGAATATTGAAGTTTGTTTAAATGATTTATCTGAGGTTGATTAAAGATTGAAAAAGAATTAATAGCTCTAATAATAAAATTTATTGGTAACAATGCTTGAAGCCTCTGGGTGGGTGGATTAGGACTTGAACAATTTGCTTGCTAATGTAATGTGTGAAAAATTTAATAACTTAAAGACAGGTAAAGATAAAAAGACCAAAAACATTTATGTTGAGAAATTGTTGGGTATTAGAAAGGTTGAGAATGGTTTGAGAGATGTTTGGTTAGATGGAACCCTTAAAAGGTGGAAAAGTCCGAGTTTTAGTGGAGTTTCTGCCGAAAATTTTATAAGAATTTGAATGAAATTCAATGTTAAGTAGTACTATTTTCATAAAGACTAGTGATTTTTCTCTCTTTGGATTTTTAATTTGATGAATCATAACTAAAGAATTATACTTTTTAGAGTTTTAGTGAAATCTAAAGTAATAAAAGTGGATTGAAGAATTAACTTATTTTGGTTTGATTAATTATGAAAAGAATTATATTTTTGGGTGCTTTAATGATATTTAAGGTAGTGAAAATGATTTTTAAGGAAAAAATTATTTTTTAGTCTTTTAGAAAATGTTTTAAGCTTGAAAATAAAGTGAAGTTAGTTTTGGGAAACTTGGTTAATCAAAAATGAGTTTTATTTGATTAATTCTAATTAAAGAGTTATGTTTTGGGAATTTCTAATGAATTTGAAGAAAAGGATAATTGAAAATAAACTCAATATGGAGTTGAAGTTAGTTTGATAACTTGGTTAAAGAAAATTGGATTTTTATGGTTTTGTTAACTTGTAAAATCGATTTGTGATTTAACTTATTTGATTTTAATTGACAATAAAAGAGTAAACAAGTGATTAATGTTAACTGGAAAGGAGATTTGATTAATTAGTCAAAGATTTAAAAAGGTATACTATTTTATCAACCAACGGGTTTGGGTTTGGGAAGTGTGAATATGAGATAGTGTTAATGACGAAAAATAATAGAGTTAAAAAGGAAAATGAGATAATTGTGGAACATGTACTTAAGTTGTGATTTCCAAGAATTATGAGATAAAGGTTGAAGACCTTTGGAGTACTTTAAATTGAACATGAAACTCATGAAAGTTTAGCTTGTTAGCCCATAAAGTAAATAATTAAAGAATGAGGTAATGAGATTGAATGAGGGGATGATGTGTTTTACATCGATTGAGAATGTTATAAATGATTATGCTGTACTGGAGTTAGTTGTAGCCCTGACCACGAGTATGGGGCATCTTATTAAACGCTCATACACTCAAGCCATATGTAATGACCTAAGCCTAACACAGTGGAAATTAAAGTGTGCGGAGTAGAAAATAGAGTTTTGTTGATGGTCGTGTTGGTAATGAGATTGATAATGAAAAATGAGTTTTAATTAGAGGCTCAAAAAATGAGATTGATATGAGACTTATGATGAGAACTTGATTAAGTTAAGATATGTGCAAGAGGTTATAATTGAGGATGATGATTATGTTATTGATGATATGATTAGTGATGATTATGATTATGTTAATGATGAATTTGATGATGATGATGATGATGGTGATGATGGTTTTAGTTGATGGTGATTATTGATTGGTAAGGAAGTGGGTTTTTGTCCCGCTTACATGATTATAAGATATGATTATTGATTGGCATGGACGTAGACTTTGGCCCACTTGCGTTATTGATGTTGTAGGGGTGGTGATTTGTCACTTCCATGGCAAGGATGATGGTATAGTCCCGCTCGCATTATTGATGAGGCACCTGCACCTGGTATATGCAAGGATGGTGGTTTTGTCCTGCTTGCTCAGTGTTGCAGTGTAGATCTGGGCTTGGAGGTTTTATCCCAATCATATTCTTTTTTATCGTAAGTGTGGTTGGGCACGCAATTCCTCGATTAGCTAGCCTTTAAGAGAAGGTGGATAAGGCACTCTTCCTACGAGAGCAGCTTGTGATAAGCTTGGGATGCTCCTCTTGGGGATGTGCGACAGAATGCCGATATCAAGGTTAGCTACCGGATGTGTCGAGTCTAGCAATATGACCGACAAGTGAGCTCACGGTTAGCAGGACAAGCATGGATCATATGTATTTATTTGATTTGTTTGGGTGTGCATTTTGTTATTGTGTTGTGTTTATGTGATTTATTTAATTATGTGTCATGTGATACGTGCTTTATATGTGTTTGCATCTATGTGATTGAATTGTGTGATCTGATTGTGTTTGCTGCTATATGGAGGTGAGGGAGGTTGAGTAGATTGAACTTGGTATTGTCCTGAGACTATGGTTTATGTGTTTGACGGATACAAACGAGTAATGGTAGTTTATTGGGTAGAAAACTCCTAGGTGATTCTTTAAATCTTAAAGAAAAGATTAATTATTTATTGTGATTTGATTCTTCCAAAATGTATATATGACTAAGAAATATTTGAAAAATGCAACTGTGTATAAATTAGTGAAAATTGGTTTTCTTGAAAATAAAGAAATAAAGACCGCAAGCTTTGATAAAGATAAACTTTTTTGAGATGTGATTTGACTAGTGTATGTGTTTTTATTACCTTTTCAGCATTCCCTTCTTCTATGGAGGACCTTCGAGTTCGATTCTCACCACCCCTACAACCATATATTTTTCAGAAAACCAACAAGAAAGTCTATGAGGAGATTACTGAGCTTTTGGACGTACATTAGATTATTTGTAGATTTGAATTTATTTATTTATCTTAGATATTTTTTCCCACCTTTGCTATTATTATTTTACACCTTGTAAAGAGAGATAGGAGCTGTAATTATATACTATGTATTTGTATATTACTTGTATAATTATTCTTGTAAATGTAAGAAGGATTGTGATGTATTTGTGTATATCTATATGTATGTACGTATAAAGAAAAAAACATTTCTGGCTATTTCAAACAAAAGTCTATGAGGATTTCAGGTATAGACTCCTATTTATTATTATTATTATATTGAAGTTGTCATAACATCCTCGCTATCAGAGTGGCACAGCCAGACACATGACATTCAAGTATCAGAGCAGTCTTTCTTGTAGAGCCTGAGGAATGGACTAACTTTGCTTCATTGCATACTCTGAGTGTCTTTCATGTTGTAAGTCTTGTCTGTGTGACTAGGGTTAGAGGTTTATACACATGATTATCGATTGATTAATGTCGTTAGTCTACCATTGCATACCTTATGGTTTTAAGTTTGACCAACTTAACACTAAAGGTTTATGTATATAAGAACATTAACGGATTATCATAGACAAAATAGGAGTAATAAGTAATGCAAATCACAAGGTTTGAGAATGTTAGAAGTTGCTTTTCAAGGATAACTCGATTTCGAATCTTAATCTTTGCTCGTATTTATGACCTGATATGTCTTTTCTTTCATAATTTGCATTGAACTATGCACTATCATCGTACCGCGTGATTTCACATACTGTTCATTCTTCTAACCTTAATCTTGGAATTCTTTGTTTCACTGCCTTTTTTGAAATGGGATTTGAATTCTCTTATGCAAAATTTGATTGATTATACTCTTAGTTATCCCTTAGATTTTTGAAATCGCAGATCTTGACTTTGCATTCCTCTACGTGAACTATGTAACCCCTGATGTGATTTGAACTTGCTTTGCTATGATGCACAATATCATGCAGTAATCTCCTGGAGTTCTTGTTTCGGATATTCTCTGAAAAAGTTTTGATTTGATTCTTTTTCTGCTTGATCGTGTCTCCTAATCATTCTTGGAATTTTTGATAAGGTCACAATTGATTTTTCATGCACTTCTCTTCACAGACTATGTGTTTTCTTTACGTAGTTTGAACTTACTCATTTGTAATGCAACACCTAGCCTTTTATTAACCTTATCGGTGAACTTTATCTCGGATTTCCGTTTTGAATACAACTTGCTTCCCTTCCAACTTTACTCCAGTTTTTATGCATATCCTTGTTTGATTATGCACCTAGGTATGCTCTAAGATTCTTGAGGAAGACTGTCGCCGACGACTATTAATCTTCATTTCATAAACTTTGCATCTATTGTTTCAACTTGAATTTGTTTTGACATGGCGCATCAGTTATGCTTTGATCGTTTCCTTTGAGAATGTGAAATGATTTTCTCTTAGTTTTATCCATTATTGATGGATGTCTTATTTGAACCCTAATCATTTCCTTAAATTTTTGTGAACATTGTCATTGGCGTTAGTTGTCATCTCTTGTACACTTGGTACTTCTTAGATTTAGCTTGAAACTTGTTTGACCTAATACACCATTTTTTCTTTTGTTGTTCTTTTCAAAGTTTCTTGATTCAGATTTCTTTCCTAAAATGCAACTTGACACTCTTTCTGGCACACATTATTGTATATCCTTTCTTAATCACAATACAAGATATCTTTCCAATTTCTTGCAAATACCGTTTGCATTTGTTTGTCCTCTTTTTAGTTTAGTGTTCCTTCGAATAAACTCGAGTTTGTTTTAGTGTAATGTGTGATTCCTAAATATAGCAAGCAATACGTTAGTTCTTTGGGACACAACTTGTCGACGAGGAAGGCGAAACTTATAAGCCTGTGACGTTACAAGTTGTCAAGTTTGTTAATGTCAAATTTATTGTTGATGGAAATAGATTCGCAAGATGATTATGGCTTAAGAAAGTATTGATTTTGGGATTCCACAAATTAAGTGGAAAGGTGTACTTGGTTATTAATGAGCTGGGTGTTTGATTAGGATATGAGATTGGTGAAAGATTATCTTAGGAAATTCTAAGTTTGGTTGTAAGGTGATCGTGCTACGCTAAAAGATTCTAACCGAGCATTGAACATACTTGTTAGTTTCCGAATTCTAAGAGGTTTGATTTGCATCAAGCCTATCTTGTAGCTTCTGCTTCGCACCACACCTTTTCCAATTATATTCATGTCATATGAATTTCCTAGTATTTGAAACTATATGTATGCCAAAATTCTTTGCTTTTTCTCTAATGTGTTCAAAAGTAAAGTGTTAAAACTATGTAACATTTTGTATATTATATCAGTTTTCGAGGAAAAAGTTTTTTGTAAGTGGGATAGAATGTAAGACTCCGGATTTCAAAAATTAAATAAAGAATTAATTGAAATTTATTATGTTTATTTATGTTTTATCTTCAGAAAGTTATTTTTACCAAAAGTAGTTAAATCAAAGTTATTAGACTTTTGGTTTAAAATTAATTAGGATTTATATAAATTCCATAATAACTGGATATTTTTTAATTTAAAATTTAAAGCTTTAGTAATTGAAAAATAATGAGAATTTTGTTAATTTAAACTGAATATTGGAATTTTGAATTTAATTTCATGAATAAACCAAAATTAATTATATTATCTCTAATTTTAAATTAGAGTATTTATTTGAAAATAATTTGTAAGTTGATAAAAGTATTCTCAAAAGCAAATTAATTGAACTATATTTGGTTTTCAATTACTACTCTACTCTCTAATTTTATTAAAATTCCTACCCTTATCCTATTAATTCAAAAACCCTAACCCTAACACACTCACCCTTACACCTTGCCTCACTCTCAGCTGCCGCCATTCTTCTTCACACACACACACACGCGCGTGGCATAAAGAAGAGAAGGGAAGAAAGAGAGAGGGTCACCAGTGATAAGGGATGCCACCGTCGCCGAACCATTAAGCGCGAAGAGGAGAGAGAGATAGAGTTTACGAAGGAGAAGATCCAGAGGAGTTAGAACGAGCCAGGGATAGAGGAAGTATCATCGTCACCGCCACTGGAGGGTTGCCTGGTTATCCTTGTCGCTACCATGCCCCGTCGTCGCTGCCAAAGCCGCCGTCAAACCACTATATTGCCGCGCCATCATCATCCATGGGTGAAAGCCGATCACAAAGAGAGAAGTGCTAGCTAAAATGAGCAAAGGGAGAGACGCATCAATGATAAAAGACGTTGGAACCACTACTATCACCGCTGCTACCATGGTTGCCGCCATCGCCAAACTAATGTGTCACTTCCGGAGGAAAAGAACTTGCCAAGAGGGATTGCTGGAATTGCTGGTGCGTGCTGTCTGTTCTCCTCCCTACTCCAGCACTACTGTTGCCCCATCCTTTTACTCCTCTTTAGTTACAATAAGTATTTTGTTCTGTAACCCTCGCCACTAGTATTATATTTTTATTTTGTTAAAGATTTTGAGGTGTTGATGTCGTAGGATCGAGTTACCATGATTGCAAGATGCATTTGTGGCTGTCGTTGCTGCGGGGAGTCATCGGAACTGCTAGTACTACCGCAGGAACGGTCGAAAATGCTGCGGCTGCGAAATAAGATTAAAAGGGAGTTTGTCGCATAGTTGAGCTGTGATCGAGGTAGGGGTTGTTTGTTTTACCAATTTGGAATGCTTTAAAAGTTTAGCAAATGCGTGCATCTGAGTTGATTAACGTTTTGTGGCTTGATTATTTTTATTAAGGATTTGATTAATTTAATTTTGAATATTGCAGTTTGTTTAAATGATTGAGTTGAAATCGATTAAATATTGAAAAAGAATTAATACCTCGCATAATAAAATTTATTGGTAACAATGCTTGAAGCCTCTGGGTGGGTGGATTAGGACTTGAACAACTTGCTTGCTGATGTAATGTGTGAAAAATTTAATAACTTAAGGACAAGTAAAGATAACAAGACAAAAAAGTTTATGTTGAGAAATTGTTTGGTATTAGAAAAGTTGAGAAGGATTTGAGAGATGTTTGGCTGGATGGAACCCTTGAAGGGTGAAAAAATCTAAATTTTAGGGGAGGTTCTGCCGAAATTTTTATAAGAATTTAAATGACATTGAATGTTAAGAATAATGGAAAGCGGTACTATTTTCATAAAGACTAGAGATTTTCTCCTTTTGGATTTTTAATTTGATGAATCATAACTAAAGAGTTATACTCGCTTTTAAGAGTTTTAGACAAATCTTAAATAATAAAAGTGGATTGAAGAATTAACTTATTTTGATTTGATTAATTATGAAAAGAATTATGTTTTGGAGTGCTTTAGTGAAATTTAAGGTAACGAAAATGATTATTTAAGAAGAAAACGATTTTTGAGTCTTTTAGAAAAAGTTTTAAGCTTGAAAATGAAGTGAAGTTAGTTTTGGAAAAGTGGGTTAATCGAAAATGAGTTTTATTTGATTAATTCTAATTAAGGAGTTATGTTTTGGGAATTTTTAATGAATCTGAAGAAATGGATAATTGAAATAAACTCAACATGGAGTTGAAATTAGTTTGATAAATTGGTTAAGGAAAATTGAATTTTTATGGTTATGTTAACTTGTGAAATCGATTTGTGATTTAACTTATTTGATTTTAATTGACAACAAAAAGAGTAAACAAGTGATTAATGTTGACTGGAAAGGAGATTTGATTAATTTATCAAAGATTTAAAAAGGTAAACTATTTTATCAACCGGCGGGTTCAGGTTTAAGAAGTGTGAATATGAGATAGTGGTAATGAAGTGAAGTAATAGAGTTGAAGGAAAATGAGATAAATGTGAAATATGTACTTATGTTGTGATTTTCAAGAATTATGAGATAAAGGTTAAAGACCTTGGGAGTATTTTCAGTTGAACTTGAAACTCATGAAGGTTTGGCTTGTTAGCCCATAAAGTAAAGAACTAAAGAATGAGGTGATGAGATTGAATAATGAGATGATGTGTTTTACCTTGATTGGGAATGTTATAAACAATTATGTTGTACTTAAGTTAGTTGTAACCCTAACCTTGAGTCTGGAATATCTTATTAGACACTCATACCCTCAAGCCGTATGTAAGGATCTAAGCTTAACTCAGTGGAAATTAAAGTGTGCGGAGTAGAAAATAGAATTTTGTTGATGGTTGTGTCGATTATGAGATTGATAATGAAAAATGAGTTGAAATTATACGTTCACAATGAAAAATGAGATTGATATGAGACTTTTGATAAGAAAAATGATTTTCTTTAAAATAAAGAAATAAAGACTGCAAGCTTTGATAAAGATAAACTTTTCTGAGATGTGACTTGACCAGTGTATGCATTTTTATTATTTTTGCCGCATTTCCTTCTTCTACGGAGGACCTTCGGGTTAGGTTTTCACCCCCTACATTCCTATATTTTTTAGAAAATGGACGAGAAAGCCTTTGAGAAGATTACTGAGCTTTTGAACATACATTAGTTTATTTGCAGATTTAAATTTATATATTTATCTTAGATATTTTTCCTCGCCTTTGTTATTTTTATTTTACACTTTGGAAAGAGGGATAGGAGCTATAACTATATACTACGTTTTTGTATATTACTTGTATAATTATTCTTGTAAACGTAAGAAGTGGTGTGATGTATTTGTGTATACCTGTATGGATGTACGTATAAAGGAAAAATATTTCCGGTTGTTTCAAAGAAAAGTCTGAGGATTTCAGATAAAGGCTCCTACATATTATATAAGTGGTCGTAATATCCTCGCTATTAGAGTAGCGTAACCGGAAGTGTGACATTTTAGGTAGTAAAGGCATTACACAAAAAGGCAGCCATCAACTGCAAAGTCGTTTTGCAATTTGTGATCTCTGATGCCTTTGTTGAGGAAGTTGAGCACATGAGCAGTCCAATTCCATTCTTTTATTATGTTCACATGAAGAATGGGTGGCATGTGAACTGGAAAAATGTTGCTTATTGTTGTTGGCAATAAGAAGCACTTCTGGATGAAGAGGATGAATGTCCTTTTGAATTTCAACTGATTTTCTGGCCCATCAACATTCATGTCAATCAAAAACTTTGTCAAAAGTGACAAAGAACAGTGTTTGAAGCTTTCAATAACTTCAGTCTACTCTTCATTAATTTCTTTATATAAAATTTTGTCTGGAAAGCAATACCCTACAACAGCAGCAAAATATTTCAATAATATACAAGTAATGTAAAAAATACCAAAATTTGATTTATAGAATAGATTACAAAATGGATTTTTACCAAATGTATTTAAGCCAAGGGCATCCCCTATCTTGTCAGAGGTGATCTTATTACATCGTATTGCGTGTCTAATGTACTATTGTATAAATCAAATGAATATGTCAATTCTTTCAGGTGCTTATGCGGGACAGTCAAAGCTAGTATATGCCTCATAGCAGCAAATCCCAATTCTTCAACATTATAGCTTTCTTGTCATCACTCATCTTGTTGAATATATTAGAAATGGATCTTGTGGAGCACCTCAAATCATGAGTTTTCTGTAAATACATGAAAATTATGTTACATAACTATAATTATAAAACAAAAATGGATTGTTCTAATATATATATGATTTATATTTTGGTCCTTTCTTCTTTGTGGTATTCCTCTGAGCAACTCTCTTGATTGTCATTTTTTCTATAAGGAATAAAAAATGATTGTCAAAAACATGCACAAAAATACATTTAAATATGAAATGCACCTTAATTCAGACAAAAAACATTGAAAATAATTACCGATTACTACACAAAAACTCAATTCAAAACATGCAAATCGGTCAAACATGAACCAAAATAGATGCGAACCACTCAAACATGCACAAATGACACTAGAAGCACTACAACAACCTTCTATGGCCTTGTTACACCCAATCCAGGATAACAACACCAATTGCACTGCAATTCAGCCAAAATGCACTAAACTCAATTCAAAAGATGCAAATCAGTCAAACATTTACAAAAACATATTCAAAACCCTGAAACATATACAAATAAATTTTGGATAAGAAAAAGTGATGGATATAGGTCAAATGATACAAGAGGCACTAAAACAATGTTCTTAAACCAACCTAACACTGTTATCACAAAATGAATAGTATAATGAGAATATTAATATCTACTTTATCGCATGAACACCAAATGAATCTACTAAATAGATAGAAATATGACTATTTAGTGTTTTGCGATTGAAAATGCAAAAGAGAAAAGTGAAAAAGAAGGAGGATTAGTTTTTAAGTACCTTTAATAATGTTTCTGGTTCTCTTTCTGTATTTTTTGGTGAAGATTTTGAACATAGTTTCGAGATTTCCTAGAGTTTTTGCAAAGATTTTGAGACCTTTTGAGCGTTGTTTGGAGTGCGTTCATTTTAGTTTTCATTGAGAAAGACAAAGCATTTTTAATATTAGTGTTCACGCTACTGAACAGTTGTACAAGTGCGTGTTTACATGCACTACAAGAAATACACTGAATACCATCGGATTTAGTATCTTACGTTAGCGTCGTCTCTACCGGCGTATTTATTGATGATTTCGGTGTCGAATTGTCAGGTCAAATTGTTACTGGCGGATATATGCTTCCAACGGTAAATTTGCCGGTAATAATTTGAGGTAAAACGGGAAAATAAGGCGCAAATTGTAGCGTGGGACTTACTGGCGAATTTTTCCGCCGGTAAACTCAATTAGTAGAACGCTGCGTTTTGGTGACCCCTAATGCATTATCATCAGATTTATCCGGTAGCAAATCCAACGGTAATGAGTCCTAAACTTTGAAGCACCAACCCTCTCGCTTTTCATTTTGAAATCACCTCTCTCTCTCTCTCTCTAACCTCTCTTCTCCCACTCTCTTTCTAACCTTTTCCTCTCCCAGCCAATCCATCAGCCCCATAACCGCCGACGCCTCCTTTTGTTGCCTCCTCTCCTCCTCACTGAAACCAGTCATTTCCTCCTTTCTCCTCAGACAGCTGTGACTCCTTCTCTCCCTCTCTATTCGTGTCTCGCCATCAAGCATTGTCGCGGCACTCCACCAGTAGTGCCACTGCATTTCCCTCCCCTGAGTTTTTCTTCCTCTGTTCAAAGTTTGGGTTCCATAATCACTCTTTTCCTTTATTTAAGTTAATTTAGGGTTTAGTTATATGTTAATTTGTAGTTAGTAAGTGAAATTGGTTATCATTGGTTATCATATGCTAAATCTCCCCTTGTTAAAGCCTAAACAATTAATAAATAGAAAATTTCTATATGACTATATCAAATATTATTTCAGTTATTAAGTTTAATTTACTTGCTTATGATATTTGAATATATAAAATTAATATTATAAAAATTACATTAATTATACATTGTACCTAAATCATCATATGTTGTTTGTGCTAGTACTTATGTCTTGCAATTTATGTAATGTAATAAGTTTTATGAATTAATAAGAATGTAAAGAATTAGTTGTAGTTGAGTATTCATTATGTTAATATATATATATATATATATATATATATATATATATAGAAACTATGAAGCTATTATAAATAAATATGAAATAATATATTATGAAGTCATTATTGCTAAATAAACCCCATGATGATTTGATGAACATGTATAATAATTATTTGCTAAAATTTCTGAGCATAACTAAAAAAAATGTATACAACAGTATAAACAAGTTAATATATAATGCCCTTATAAATGTAAACAATAATATAAACAAGTTAATATATTCTGCTGGATTTGTTGTAAATTTAGTTGAGTTTTGACTGATGTTGCTGATTGAGGTTGGTTGGATTTGTGAAAACCATAAAGGTGGATATATGTCCAATTTTAAGGGAGGTTATGTCAATTTTTTTAAATAATATAAATGTTGAAGGATTTGTGTTGTATATATGATGATTAGTGTTAATTGGTATTCTCCTTGCAGACATGACGACAGGTAACAGAGGTGTCACGAGTAGGTCTTGTGGTCGTGGTAGAGGGAGGGTTTCCACTGAAACTGCAGGGACTTCTCAGTCATCGTCCTGTACTCCGACTATCCCATCGACCCCTGTGATGTCACAAGCAAGTCCCGTGGACTAGCAGTTCATCATGGTCTTGAACCCCAACTATGTGGTTCCTTCTGCTACGCCCCTCTACCTCCTACAGCTCCAACGATAGAGCCCGCGGTGGGTGATTTCTCTAATGTGTCCCAGCCAAATGTCCCTCCACCACCGCCCATCATATAGATGATGATTTGGTTTGATGGCATGCAGGCGTGAGTACATACTATTTTAATGTCTTTTATCCACAATCTATTTTAAATTTGTTAAGTTTTATGTGTTGTTATGTGTTTGCTAATCTTAAGTTTATCATTGATAGGTTTTGATAAACCCCGTTTTTAGGGGTTTATCTTGTGATGAAGTTAGAGCATTTTGTTAACCTTTCTTCACATTTATTCAATGAAATAGTATGGTTTTTTATTATGTCCTAATTTGTGCTCAAATGTGAAAACATGCTTTTAAACCTTTAATTTGATGATTTTAACCCTCTTATGATTCCACTAGATGCCTTGATGTGTTAGTTAGTGATTTCAGATTGAAAATGGCTAGGAATGGATCAAAGGAGTGGAGAGAAAGCATGCAAAGTGGAGAAATCATGAAAAGCCAAAGATTTGGGATGCGCTCATGGACGCATACGCGCACTAGATGCATACGCGTACATGATGCATACGCGTCGATGCCCGCACGTGACTCCTTTAATGAAATCATGCCCAGTGATTTCTGAAGGGGTTCTGGCCCAATTTTGAAGATGAACTTTGGCGGGAAAAGGCTAAAAGGACCAAGAATTGAAGGGGAATGCATCATTCCATTCATTAGATACATTACACACTTTAGATCTAGTTTTAGTGTTAGTTTCTAGAGAGAGAGAAGCTCTCTGATAGATGAGAATTTATGCCAATTCGGAAAACTAGATAAAGTAATTCCGTTGTGAGTATAGTCCAAACCAGTAATAGATCCTCTCAATCAAAATTCAATTCAAGATAATGTCACAATTCAAACCAAATTTAACCGAGAGTATTTCGACTCTCGGGTCGTTCTCTCTAGGAACTAGTGACAACAAGTGCATACAATTTTGGTTGTGGAAAGCAATGGGTGTTTTCAATGAAGAAGTAAGCAATAAAGGAATTAAAGAACAAGGCAAAATTGTAATTAATAAACTAATAAAGGAATAAAAGAACTATGTATGTAATATAAACAAGTAAGACTATAAAGTGATGAAAAAGTGATTTAAAACATAAATGAAACCTTGACTTGGGATGAGTTATGGAATCCCTTCCTTGCCATAACCACAACTATGATAATTATGATGGATTAATCTCACTAAGTCAACCCTTAACATCGAAGGATAAGTCAAGTGAGTATAATTGTTATTAATCCACAAATCCTAGCTAATTTACTAATTACCTTAGTAAAAAGCTAGCGTTAGTGGAAATAATAACAACTAACAACCCAAGAATTATCACTAAATGTTGGACATTATGGCTCTAGTAATCTATATACTCATTTTTCCCAATCCAAGGGGTGGAAATTACCCCAAAACTAAGATTGCCATTTCATCAAACACCTAATGGGCATAATCATAAAACATGGCAAAATTGTTAAATTAATGAAAGCTATGAACCATAAATGATCAAAAGCAATAAAAGCAACTCAACAAACATATAAAATCCATCAAACATCAAATTAAAAAACTAGAAATCCAAAATTGCAAAGCAAAGTAAATATTGACAAGAGAAATGGAAATATCAGAAAGTGTAGAACAGGTAATGTAATTGAAAGAGGCAATTAAAGAAATACTTACAATGTAAATTGCAAAATCCAAAAGCAAGACTTGAAGTATAAAATGCTACAATCCCTAATTAAAATCCTAAGAGAGAATTTCCTAATATACACTACTCCTACTCCTACTATGTGTTTTTCCTATTATAAGATGGCTCCCTTCATATGGCATGAAGTTCCCTTCATATAGCACTTGATTTCAGCATCCAAGCCTTCCAAAATTGGGCAAAGGCCCCCAAAATCGCGCAGCACATGTTTCATTAACAAAATCATGTGCAGGGATTTGTGCGGACACACAGATGTGTGTATGGTGGACGAAATTGTGATCACTACAACTTCGCACAACTAACCAGCAAGTGTACTGGGTCGTCCAAGTAATAAACCTTACGCGAGTAAGGGTCGATCCCACAGAGATTGTTGGTATGAAGCAAGCTATGGTCACCTTGTAAATCTTAGTCAGGCAAACTCAAATGGATATGGGTGATATGCGAATAAAACATAAAGATAAAGATAGAGATACTTATGTAATTCATTGGTAGGAATTTCAGATAAGCGTATGAAGATGCTTGGTCCCTTTCGTCTCTCTGCTTTCCTACTGTCTTCATCCAATCCTTCTTACTCCTTTCCATGGCAAGCTTAAGCAAGGGTTTCACCGTTGTCAGTGGCTACCTCCCATCCTCTCAGTGGAAATGTTCAACGCACCCTGTCACGGCACGGCTATCCATCTGTCGGTTCTCGATCAGGCCGGAATAGAATCCAGTGATTCTTTTGCGTCTGTCACTAACGCCCCGCCCTCAGGAGTTTGAAGCACGTCACAGTCATTCAGTCATTGAATCCTACTCAGAATACCACAGACAAGGTTAGACCTTCCGGATTCTCTTGAATGCCGCCATCAGTTCTAGCCTATACCATGAAGACTCTGATCTCACGGAATGGCTGGCTCGTTTGTCAGGCGAGCGCTCGGTTGTCAGGCGATCAACCATGCATCGTGTATCAGGAATCCAAGAGATATCCACCCAATCTAAGGTAGAATGGAGGTGGTTGTCAGGCACACGTTCATAGGTGAGAATGAATGTAGAGGTACAGCAGAGTTCCACACCTTAATCTATGGTGTGTAGAAACTCCACCGTTGAAAATACATAAGAACAAGGTCTAGGCATGGCCGAATGGCCAGCCTCCCAAAGTGATCAAAAGATCTAAAGATCAAAAGATTCCAAAGATCAGAAGATGAAAATACAATAGTAAAAGGTCCTACTTATAGAGAACTAGTAGCCTAGGGTTTACAGAGATGAGTAAATGACATAAAAATCCACTTCCGGGCCCACTTGGTGTGTGCTTGGGCTGAGCATTGAAGCATTTTCGTGTAGAGACTCTTCTTGGAGTTAAACGCCAGCTTTTATGCCAGTTTGGGCGTTTAACTCCCACTTTGGTGCCAGTTCCGGCGTTTAACGCTGGGAATTCTGAGGGTGACTTTGAACGCCGGTTTGGGCCATCAAATCTTGGGCAAAGTATGGACTATCATATATTGCTGGAAAGCCCAAGATGTCTACTTTCCAACGCCGTTGAGAGCGCGCCAATTGGGCTTATGTAGATCCAGAAAATCCGCTTCGAGTGCAGGGAGGTCAGAATCCAACAGCATCTGCAGTCCTTTTTAGTCTCTGAATCAGATTTTTGCTCAGGTCCCTCAATTTCAGCCAGAAAATACCTGAAATCACAGAAAAACACGCAAACTCATAGTAAAGTCCAGAAAAGTGAATTTTAACTAAAAACTAATAAAAATATACTAAAAACTAACTAGATCATACTAAAAACATACTAAAAACAATGCCAAAAAGCGTACAAATTATCCGCTCATCACAACACCAAACTTAAATTGTTGCTTGTCCTCAAGCAACTGAAAATCAAACAAGATAAAAAGAAGAGAATATGCAATGAATTCCAAAAACATCTATGAAGATCAGTATTAATTAGATGAGCGGGGCTTTTAGCTTTTTGCCTCTGAATAGTTTTGGCATCTCACTCTATCCTTTGAAATTCAGAATGGTTGGCTTCTTTAGGAACTCAGAGTCCAGATAGTGTCATTGATTCTCCTAGTTAAGTATGATGATTCTTGAACACAGCTACTTATTGAGTCTTGGCCGTGGCCCAAAGCACTCTGTCTTCCAGTATTACCACCGGATACATACATGCCACAGACACATAATTGGGTGAACCCTTTTAGATTGTGACTCAGCTTTGCTAGAGTTCCCAACTAGAGGTGTCCAGGGTTCTTAAGCACACTCCTTTTGCCTTGGATCACAACTTTATTTCTTTCTTTTTCTTTCTTTTTCTTTTTCTTTCTTTCTCCTTTTTTTTTCGAAATTTTTTTTTTGTATTCACTGCTTTTTTTCTTGCTTCAAGAATCATTTTTATGATTTTTCAGATCCTCAGTAACATGTCTCCTTTTTCATCATTCTTTCAAGAGCCAACATTCATGAACCACAAATTCAAAAGACATATGCACTGTTTAAGCATACATTCAGAAAACAAAAATATTGCCACCACATCAAAATAATCAAACTGTTATACAATTCAGAATTCATGCAATTCTACTCTTTTTCAATTAAGAACATTTTCTATTTAAGAGAGGTGATGGATTCATAGGACATTCATAACTTTAAGGCATAGACACTAAGACACTAATGATCACAAGACACAAACATAGACAAACATAAGCAATAAAATTCGAAAAACAGGAAAATAAAGAACAAGGAAATTAAAGAACGGGTCCACCTTAGTGATGGCGGCTCTTTCTTCCTCTTGAAGATCCTATGGAGTGCTTGAGCTCCTCAATGTCTCTTCCTTGTCTTTGTTGCTCCTCTCTCATGATTCTTTGATCTTCTCTAATTTCATGGAGGATGATGGAGTGTTCTTGATGCTCCACCCTTAGTTGTCCCATGTTGGAACTCAATTCTCCTAGGGAGGTGTTTAGTTGCTCCCAATAGTTTTGTGGAGGAAAGTGCATCCCTTGAGGTATCTCAGGGATCTCATGATGAGTGGGGTCTCTTGTGTGCTCCATCCTCTTCTTAGTGATGGGCTCGTCCTCATCAATAGGGATGTCTCCCTCTATGTCAACTCCAACCGAATAACAGAGGTGACAAATGAGATGAGGGAAGGCTAACCTTGCCAAGGTAGAAGACTTGTCTGCCACCTTATAAAGTTCTTGAGATATAACCTCATGAACTTCTATTTCTTCTCCAATCATGATGCTATGAATCATGATAGCCTGGTCCATAGTAACTTCGGACCGGTTGCTAGTGCGAATGATTGAGCATTGGATAAACTCCAACCATCCTCTAGCCACGGGTTTGAGGTCATGCCTTCTCAATTGAACCGGTTTCCCTCTTGAATTTCTCTTCCATTGGGCGCCCTCTTCACATATGACTGTGAGGACTTGGTCCAACCTTTGATCAAAGTAGACCCTTCTAGTGTAAGGATGTTCATCTCCTTGCATCATGGGCAAGTTGAATGCCAACCTTTCATTTTCCGGACTAAAATCCAAGTATTTCCCCCGAACCATAGTAAGATAATTCTTTGGATCCGGGTTCACACTTTGATCATGGTTCTTGGTGATCCATGCATTGGCATAGAACTTTTAAACCATTAAGATTCCGACTTGTTGAATGGGGTTGGTAAGAACTTCCCAACCTCTTCTTTGGATCTCATGTCGGATCTCCGGATATTCACTCTTTTTGAGTGAAAAAGGGACCTCGGGGATCACCTTCTTCAAGGCCACAACTTCATAGAAGTGGTCTTGATGCACTCTTGAGATGAATCTTTCCATCTCCCATGACTCGGAGGTGGAAGCTTTTGCCTTCCCTTTCCTCTTTCTAGAGGTTTCTCCGGCCTTGGATGCCATAAATGGTTATGGAAAAACAAAAAGCAATGCTTTTACCACACCAAACTTAAAAGGATTGCTCGTCTTCGAGCAAAAGAAGAAAGAAGAGAGTAGAAGAAGAAGAAATGAGGAAGAAGGGAATGGCTTTGTGTTCGGCCAAAAAGGGGTAGAAGTGGTGTGTATGTTATGTGAAAATGAAGGAGTGAAGGAGGGTTTATATAGGAGTGGGGGAAGGGTAGGGTTTGGTCATGTATGGGTGGGTTTGGAAGGGAAAGTGGTTTGAATTTGAATGGTGAGGTAGGTGGGGTTTTATGAAGGATGGATGTGAATGGTGAAGAGAAAGATGGGATTTGATAGGTGAAGGGTTTTTGGGGAAGAGGTGTTGAGGTGATGGGTGAAGAAGAGAGAGAGTGTGGTAGGGTAGGTGGGGATCCTGTGGGGTCCACAGATCCTGAGGTGTCAAGGAAAAGTCATCCCTGCACCAAATGGCAAGCAAAATTGCGTTTTGTGCCAATTCTGGCGTTAAACGCCGGTTGGTGCCCATTTCTGGCGCTTAACGCCAGCTTCTTGCCCTTTTCTGGCGTTTAACGCCAGTCTTGTGCCCTTTTCTGGCGTTAAACGCCCAGAATGGTGCCAGACTGGGCGTTAAACGCCCAATAGCTAGCCTCACTGGCATTTAAACGCCAGCACGCTCTCCTCCAGGGTGTGCTATTTTTCTTTCTGTTTTTTATTCTGTTTTTGCTTTTTTCATTGATTTTGTGACTTCTCATGATCATCAACCTACAAAAAAAAACATAAAATAACAAAAGAGAATAGATAAAATATAACATTGGGTTGCCTCCCAACAAGCGCTTCTTTAAAGTCAGTAGCTTGACAGAGGGCTCTCATGGAGCCTCAGAAATACTCAGAGCAATGTTGGAACCTCCCAACACCAAACTTAGAGTTTGAATGTGGGGGTTCAACACCAAACTTAGAAGTTGGTTGTGGCCTCCCAACACCAAACTTAGAGTTTGACTATGGGGGCTCTGTTTGGCTCTGTTTTGGGAGAAGCTCTTCATGCTTCTTCTCCATGATGATAGAGGGATATCCTTGAGCCTTAAACACAAGGGATTCTTCATTCACTTGAATGATCAATTCTCCTCTATCAGCATCAATCACAGCCCTTGCTGTGGCTAAGAAGGGTTTGCCAAGGATGATGGATTCATCCATGCACTTCCCAGTCTCTAGGACTATGAAATCAGCAGGGATGTAATGGTCTTCAACTTTTACCAGAACATCCTCTACAAGTCCATAGGCTTGTTTTCTTGAGTTGTCTGCCATCTCTAGTGAGATTTTTGCAGCTTGCACCTCAAAGATCCCTAGCTTCTCCATTACAGAGAGAGGCATGAGGTTTACACTTGACCCTAAGTCACACAAGGCCTTCTTGAAGGTCATGGTGCCTATGGTACAAGGTATTGAAAACTTCCCAGGATCCTGTCTCTTTTGAGGCAGTTTCTGCCTAGACAAGTCATCCAGTTCTTTGGTGAGCAAAGGGGATTCATCCTCCCAAGTCTCATTTCCAAATAACTTGTCATTTAGCTTCATGATTGCTCCAAGGTATTTAGCAACTTGCTCTTCAGTGACATACTCATCCTCTTCAGAGGAAGAATACTCATCAGAGCTCATGAATGGCAGAAGTAAGTCCAACGGAATCTCTATGGTCTCTTTTTGAGCCTCAGATTTCCATGGTTCTTCATTGGGGAACTCATTGGAGGCCAGTGGACGTCCATTGAGGTCTTCCTCAGTGGCGTTCGCTGCCTCTTCCTCCTCTCCAAATTCGGCCATGTTGATGGCTTTGCACTCTCCTTTTGGATTTTCTTCTGTATTGCTTGGAAGAGTACTAGGAGGGAGTTCAGTAATTTTCTTGCTCAGCTGACCCACTTGTGCCTCCAAATTTCTAATGGAGGACCTTATTTCAGTCATGAAACTTTGAGTGGTTTTGATTAGATCAGAGACCATGGTTGCTAAGTCAGAGGTATTCTGCTTAGAACTCTCTGTCTGTTGCTGAGAAGATGATGGGAAAGGCTTGCTATTGCTAAACCTGTTTCTTCCACCATTATTATTGTTGAAACCTTGTTGAGGTCTCTGTTGATCCTTCCATGAGAAATTTGGATGATTTCTCCATGAAGAATTATAGGTGTTCCCATAGGGTTCTCCCATGTAATTCACCTCTTCCATTGAAGGGTTCTCAGGATCATAAGCTTCTTCCTCAGATGAAGCTTCTTTAGTACTGCTTGGTGCATTTTGCATTCCAGACAGACTTTGAGAAATCATATTGACGTGTTGAGTCAATATTTTGTTCTGGGCCAGTATGGCATTCAGAGTGTCAATCTCAAGAACTCCTTTCTTCTGATTGGTCCCATTGTTCACAGGATTCCTTTCAGAAGTGTACATGAATTGGTTATTTGCAACCATTTCAATCAGCTCTTGAGCTTCTGTAGGCGTCTTCTTCAGATGAAGAGATCCTCCAGCAGAGCTATCCAAGGACATCTTGGACAGTTCAGAGAGACCATCATAGAAAATACCTATGATGCTCCATTCAGAAAGCATGTCAGAGGGACACTTTCTGATTAATTGTTTGTATCTTTCCCAAGCTTCATAGAGGGACTCTCCTTCCTTCTGTCTGAAGGTTTGGACTTCCACTCTAAGCTTACTCAATTTTTGAGGTGGAAAGAACTTTGCCAAGAAGGCATTGACTAGCTTTTCCCAAGAGTTCAGGCTTTCTTTAGGTTGTGAGTCCAACCATATTCTAGCTCTGTCTCTTACAGCAAAAGGGAATAGCATAAGTCTGTAGACCTCAGGGTCAACCCCATTAGTCTTAACATTGTCACAGATTTGCAAGAACTCAGCTAAAAACTGATGAGGATCTTCCAATGGAAGTCCATGGAACTTGCAATTCTGTTGCATTAGAGAAACTAATTGAGGTTTAAGCTCAAAGTTGTTTGCTCCAATGGCAGGGATAGAGATGCTTCTCCCATAGAAGTCGGGAGTAGGTGCAGTAAAGTCATCCAGCACCTTCCTTGCATTGTTGGCATTGTTGTTGTTTTCGGCTGCCATGGGTTCTTCTTCTTTGAAGATTTCTGTTAGGTCCTCTACAGAGAGTTGTGCCTTGGCTTCTCTTAGCTTTCGCTTCAAGGTCCTTTCAGGTTCAGGATCAGCCTCAACAAGAATGCTTTTGTCCTTGCTCCTGCTCATAAGAAAGAGAAGAGAACAAGAAAATGTGGAATCCTCTATGTCACAGTATAGAGATTCCTTGAGGTGTCAGAGGAAAAGAAAAATAGAAGGCAGAAGTAGAAAATTTCGAACTTATCAAAGAAGATGGAGTTCGAATTTTGCATTAAGGAATAGTGCTAGTCCATAAATAGAAGGATGTGAGAAAAAGGGAAGTAATTTTCGAAAATCAAGTAAAAGATTTTGAAAACATTTTGAAAAACACTAATTGATTTTCGAAAATAAAAGTGGGAAAGAAATCAAGTGATTTTTGAAAAAGAATTTGAAATTAGAAATCAAAAAGATTTGATTGAAAGTTATTTTGAAAAAGATGTGGTTAAGAAGATATGATTGGTTTTAAAAAGATGTGATTGAGAAGATATGATTTGAAAAATATTTTTTTAAAAAAATGTGATTTTGAAAATTAATGACTTGGCTATCAAGAAAAGATATGATTCAAACATTAAACCTTTCTCAACAGAAAAGGCAACATACTTGAAATGTTGAATCAAATCATTAATTGATAGCAAGTATTTTTGAAAATAGAAAGAAATTGATTTTGAAAAAGATTTGATTGAAAAGATTGATTTGAAAAAGATTTGATTTTGAAAAGATTTTGAAAACTTGAAAAAAATTTGCATTGAAAACAAAATCTTCCCCTTGTGCCATCCTGGCGTTAAACGCCCAGAATGGTGCACATTCTGGCGTTTAACGCCCAAAACTCTACCCTTTTGGGCGTTAAACGCCCAACCAGGTACCCTGGCTGGCGTTTAAACGCCAGTCTGTCCTTCTTCACTGGGCGTTTTGAACGCCCAGCTTTTTTTGTGCAATTCCTCTGCTGTATGTTCTGAATCTTCAATTCTCTGTATTATTGACTTGAAAAGACACAAATTAAAAATATTTTCGAATTTTTGATAATGAGAAATAATCAAAATGCAACTAAAATCAAATAACAATGCATGCAAGACACCAAACTTAGCAGTTTGTATACTAACAACATGAGAATGCATATGAAAAACAAAACACTCAAGTCAATAGAATTCAAAGATCAGAGCAATGAAATCATCAAGAACAACTTGAAGATTACTAAGACACATGCATGAATGCAAGAAGAACAGAAACATGCAATTGACACCAAACTTAATATGAGACACTAGTCTCAAACAAGAAATTTTTGGATTTTATGATTTTGTAATTTTTTTGTGCTTTTTTCGAAAATTAAGTGGAAAAAGAAAATAAAAGTATCAAAATTCTTAATGAGAATTCCAGGAATCATGCAATGTTTAGTCTAAGACTCCGGTCCAGGAATTAGACATGGCTTCACAGCCAGCCAAGCTTTCAAAGAAAGCTTCGGTCCAAAATACTAGACATGGCCAATGGCCAGCCAAGCCTTAGCAGATCACTGCTCCAATAGCAAGATTGATAGAAATCAACAAGCTCTTGTGATGATAAGTTAAAACCTCGATCCAATGAAATTAGACATGGCTTTACAGCCAGCCAGATTTCAACAGATCATCATGAAACTCTAGAATTCATTCTCAAGAACTCTGAAGAAAAATACCTAATCTAAGCAACAAGATGAACCGTCAGTTGTCCATACTCGAACAATCCCCGGCAACGGCGCCAAAAACTTGGTGGACGAAATTGTGATCACTACAACTTCGCACAACTAACCAGCAAGTGTACTGGGTCGTCCAAGTAATAAACCTTACGCGAGTAAGGGTCGATCCCACAGAGATTGTTGGTATGAAGCAAGCTATGGTCACCTTGTAAATCTTAGTCAGGCAAACTCAAATGGATATGGGTGATATGCGAATAAAACATAAAGATAAAGATAGAGATACTTATGTAATTCATTGGTAGGAATTTCAGATAAGCGTATGAAGATGCTTGGTCCCTTCTGTCTCTCTGCTTTCCTACTGTCTTCATCCAATCCTTCTTACTCCTTTCCATGGCAAGCTTAAGCAAGGGTTTCACCGTTGTCAGTGGCTACCTCCCATCCTCTCAGTGGAAATGTTCAACGCACCCTGTCACGGCACGGCTATCCATCTGTTAGTTCTCGATCAGGCCAGAATAGAATCCAGTGATTCTTTTGCGTCTGTCACTAACGCCCCGCCCTCAGGAGTTTGAAGCACGTCACAGTCATTCAGTCATTGAATCCTACTCAGAATACCACAGACAAGGTTAGACCTTCCGGATTCTCTTGAATGCCGCCATCAGTTCTAGCCTATACCATGAAGACTCTGATCTCACGGAATGGCTGGCTCGTTTGTCAGGCAAGCGCTCGGTTGTCAGGCGATCAACCATGCATCGTGTATCAGGAATCCAAGAGATATCCACCCAATCTAAGGTAGAACGGAGGTGGTTGTCAGGCACACGTTCATAGGTGAGAATGATGATGAGTGTCACGGATCATCACATTCATCAAGTTGAAGAACAAGTGGTATCTTAGAACAAGAACAAGCGGAATTGAATAGAAGAACAATAGTAATTGCATTAATACTCGAGGTACAGCAGAGCTCCACACCTTAATCTATGGTGTGTAGAAACTCCACCGTTGAAAATACATAAGAACAAGGTCTAGGCATGGCCGAATGGCCAGCCTCCCAAAGTGATCAAAAGATCTAAAGATCAAAAGATTCCAAAGATCAGAAGATGAAAATACAATAGTAAAAGGTCCTACTTATAGAGAACTAGTAGCCTAAGGTTTACAGAGATGAGTAAATGACATAAAAATCCACTTTCGGGCCCACTTGGTGTGTGCTTGGGCTGAGCATTGAAGCATTTTCGTGTAGAGACTCTTCTTGGAGTTAAACGCCAGCTTTTATGCCAGTTTGGGCGTTTAACTCCCACTTTGGTGCCAGTTCCGGCGTTTAACGCTGGGAATTCTGAGGGTGACTTTGAACGCCGGTTTGGGCTATCAAATCTTGGGCAAAGTATGGACTATCATATATTGCTGGAAAGCCCAGGATGTCTACTTTCCAACGCCGTTGAGAGCGCGCCAATTGGGCTTATGTAGCTCCAGAAAATCCGCTTCGAGTGAGGGAGGTCAGAATCCAACAGCATCTGCAGTCCTTTTTAGTCTCTGAATCAGATTTTTGCTCAGGTCCCTCAATTTCAGCCAGAAAATACCTGAAATCACAGAAAAACACACAAACTCATAGTAAAGTCCAGAAAAGTGAATTTTAACTAAAAACTAATAAAAATATACTAAAAACTAACTAGATCATACTAAAAACATACTAAAAACAATGCCAAAAAGCGTACAAATTATCCGCTCATCAGTGTATCTGCACACTTAGCTGAAAATCCTCCTGTGCATACGCACAGGCACTTGTGCGCATGCACACGTCGCTATGTGTGCTTTTCCGTATTTTCTTCATGTGTTCTCCCTTGTACATGCTTCCTTCCACTTTTGGCCATCCATTCTTGCCTCTGTGGTCTGAAATCACTCAACAAATATTTCATGGCATCAAATAGAATAAAAGTTGAATTCAATTGCCCAATTTAGGCACAAAAATGCATGTTTTCACATTTAGGTTTAATTTAGGGATCAAACACGAAAGTATGCTATTATGGTGCTTAAGTGTAGGTTTATGTGATGAAATTCACTCAAATCAAGCTAAAATATATCGGAAAATATGGACTCATCAATTCCCCCACACTTAAACAATAGCATGTCCTCATGCTAAACCAACAAGGAGAATGATCAAAGGGAAACAACTTATTGAATGCGGCTATCTATATGCATGCAAGTATGTATATATTATATATAACTATATATACTATAGTATCCTACTGAATTGGTGAAACAAACAGTCAAATTTCCAAGAAAGTATATAGACATATAGGGCTAAGCAAGGGAATAATCCAATGCGCTCAAAATCTAAAGAATTGATTTGCTCGTCAAAACGAAGCAACTTGCAAGAATGCATGATAAGAGGAGTGGAAACATAGAATTGAGTAATTGAACCTTCACTAGGTGTGTATACACTCTAATCACTTGGTGTTTAGGGTCAATCCACTCAAATCTTCTTCCAATCATGCTTTCAAGGATTTACTTTTCATCTAAAAATCAACAAACAAGTGATGCATGAATACAATTATCATGAGGACTTATTGGGGTTGTAATGGGGTTATGGGAAAGGTGGGATAGATATGGCCAAGTGGACTAAAATGATTAAATCCTTGATTAGTTTAAGTTCTCACTCAACCTATATCAACCAAATCAAACACAAAATGCAACCCAACTTCCCATCACACATTTTATACACATTCATGTATGCTTTTCTCACGGAACATCACATATGCAGTTCTTTATTCATTTTTTTCACTTTATGGTGACTTTTGTACCCTTTTTATGATGAAAAGTTTTTTTTTAATTGCATATGGTTAAGTAGTTCATACATGAATGTCCCCATTTTCTAAAATTTTCAATGAATGCCCAAATCAAACATTTTCATACTACCAAAGTTTTCCAAAAGATTTCCCCACATTTAAATGTAACACACTCCTTTAATGAAATCGTTCCCAGCGATTTCTGAAGGGCTTCTGGCCCAATTTTGAAGCTGAACTTTGGCGAGAAAAGGCTAAAAGAACCAAGGATTGAAGGGGAAGGCATCATTTCATTCATTAGACACATTACACACTTTAGATCTAGTTTTAGTGTTAGTTTCTAAAGAGAAAAGCTCTCTCTTCTCTCTAGAATTAGGATTAGGTTAGGATAGAATTTCTTAGATCTAAGTTTTAATCTTTGCTTTCATCTACTTCTACCTTTCAATTCAATGTTGCTACATCTTGTTCTTTTACTCTTTTGTTGTAATTTCTTCTATTTTGTTTCTATACTTTGTTGTGGAATTACTCTTGTTCCTTTAATTTTCTTTTAATGCAATTTGAGGTAATTCATGTTAATTGTGTCTTCTTTGATTGTTGTTGTTAATCCTTTGCAATTAATTATTGTTAGAATTCATTCTTGTTGTCAATTTACTATGCTTTCCTTTTATGCCTTCCAAGTGTTTGACAAAATGTTTGGAAGGATGTTAGAATAGAATTTTATGTTCTTGCCTTTCAAGTAATTGATGATTGGTAGCCATTGACTCTAGTTCTCACTAATTCAATTGGGGGATAGCTAGGACTTATGGTCTTGGATTGATATAGCTCATTTGACTTTCCTTTACTCGTTAGAGGATGATTTAATGGGATTGATCCTTGCAATTATCATGTTGTGGTTAGTGATAAGGATAGAGATCCTTGACCACCAACCCTTGCCAAGACCGTTTTATCATTTGAACATCCTTTCCACTTATTTGTCTTGTCTCTTATGCAAAACCCCAAAATATACAACTCATAACCAATAACAAGAACACTGTCCTGCAATTCCTTTGAGAGACGACCAAAGGTTTAAATACTTCGGTTATCAGATTTATTAGGGGTTTGTTACTTGTGACAAACAAATTTTTGCATGAAAGGATTATTGTTGGTTTAGAAACTATACTTGCAACGAGAATTTATTTGTGAATTCTTTACCAACCAAAAAATCCAATCATCAAAATGGCACCGTTGCCGGGGAGTTGCAATTGTGTGCCTTACTATTGGTTATTGTATATTTGTGAATATTGTGAATATGTGTGCCTTTTGCTTCTTTGTTAGTCTTTGGTAGTTGTAGGAGTTTGTTCTCTTTATTTGTTACAAGTTTTTGCTTTTATTTTCCCTTTTTACTATGAATTCTCACTTTGGCTATGAGTTTGATTACAACTATGTTGCAGGCAATGGAAGCTTCAATGAGGATGTGTATCAAGGATAGGATAATCCAAGGTGGGAGGATCCATATGCATATGATCAATCCTCATGGCAACAACCTCCACCAAGGAACTATGAACAAGAGTCATTCCATGATGCATATCAACCTAATGGCTATGGTGAGTATCATTGTGACTTTTAAGACCCACCATCGTTTGCCTATGAGCCATACCCTCAACATAGCCCTCAACCATACTCACAACACCCTTTTCAACAAACACCTCCATATGACCCTAATCTGCCATACCAACCACCTTTTGAGCCATATGAACCATATATGGAGCCACCACAATATCAACACTTCCAAGAACCACCTCCTCCTTATTATGAAGATGAACCACCTTCCTAACCCTTCCTCTAAGACAATGAACCCCTCATATCCACCCCAACCCCTAATGGATGATCCTCTCAAGTTGCTACTTCAAGGGCAAAGAGAAATGCAAAGAGAGGTACTAGAATTCACGATCGCCTTGACCGATGTCGTAAACCGATTGGCTGCTTGATAAACCCATATTTTATGATATATTTTGTGCTTAATCTGAGTGATTTATTCAATCCTTCATCCACTTATTCATATTAATTGTATGGTTTTACTTTCCCTTCCTTATTATGTGATGTATGCGAAAAACATGTTTTCTATGCTTTAAAATTAATTATTTTAATTACCCTTAATTCCATTCGATGCCGTGATTAGTGTGTTGAGTAGTTTCAGATCTTCTAAGGCAGAATGACTTAAAGGATGGAAAAGGAAACGTACAAAAATGGAAGGAAAGTGCAAAACGGAATTTTGAAGAAACTGGCATCCACGCGATCGCATGGACGACGCAATCGTGTGCCAAGAGCGAAGAAGCATCGACGCGGCCGCATGACTGACGCGACCAAGCGACTTGAGCGAATCGCATACGACGCAGACGCGTGACCGACGCGACCGCGTGATAAGAAGAACTCCAGGTGACGCAACCGCGGGACCCACGCAGACGCGTGACAGAGGCCACGCACCAGAAATTGCAGAAAATGCTCATAGCAGATTCTGAAGCCCTTTTTGGCCCAAATCCAAGTCCAGAAGTCATAGACCAGAGGTTATGAAGTGGAAGAATGAATCCATTGAGAGAGTCTCCGAATTTTTAGTCACTTTCCATGATTTAGGTTTAGTTTTGAGAGAGGTTCTCTCCTCTCTCTCTTTAGGATTTAGGATTTATGACTTCTCTTAGTTTTAGGAGTGACTCTCAATCCTAGGTTCAATGTTCTTTTACTTATGTTTATTACTTATTTTCAGATACTTGAATGCTTGCTTGTATTAGTTATGTTGCCTAATTGGCCTATGCCACTTTCATGATGATTTTCTTATTTAATGATATTTGAGGTATTTCAGTTTATGATTGTTCCTTTTTATTATTCCCAATCTGAAGACATTTTCATTCCTGTAGATTTAATTTCCTTCCTTTTGGTCTTGGTTAAGAAATCAGTAACTCAGGAGTTATCTTAGCCCAACATAATTGATAACTGTTATCTTTGCTAATTGGACTGAACATCAATAATCCCAACCTTTTCTTAGGAAATAAATTGGATTCGAAGGTCTAACTAATTAGTCCCTTGACTTTCCTTTGCTTTAGCAAAGGTTGACTAAGTGGAATTAAGATTCAACTTTCATTATTATTGATAAGAATAACTAAGTCTGGACTTCCAATTTCTCCTACCTTGCTAAAAGGTTTGCTTTACAGTATTTATTTATTTTAATTGTCATTTAAGTTATTTGCCATATTTACTCCTCATTCTCAAAACCCCAATTTTACCTTTTTCATAGCCAATAATAAGAACATACCTCCCTGCGATTCCTTGAGAAGACGACCCGAGGTTTAAATACTCGGTTATCAATTTTAAAAGGGGTTTGTTACTTGTGACAACCAAAACGTTTGTATGAAAGGACTTTTATTGGTTTAGAAGCTATACTTGCAACGGGAATTTATTCTGAATTCTATACCACGCAAAAGTTCTCTCATCAAAATGGCGCTGTTGCCGGGGAATTGCAAACGTGTGCCTTATTATTGGTTATTGTAAATATAAAAAAATATTTTTTTTTACTTGTTTATTTGTTTCTCCTTTTTCCCCCTTATTTCTGATAACTACTATGAATTCTCACCTCTCTCGCTTTGAGTTTAGTTCTAACTTTGTTGAAGGAAATAGAAATCACAGCAGGAATATGCATCAAGGTCAGACCAATCAAGGATGGATGGAGTCAAGAGGATTTAATCAACCCTTTAGGCAACAACACCCTCCAAAATATCATGGACAACGACCATTCTACAATGCATACCCAGCTAAAAGATATGGTACACAAACTTGTAACTACCAACAAGCCCCATCCCATGCCTATAGACCATCCTCTCAACATAACCTTGAACCACCACACTCGCAAACTTCTTTTCACCATTCGCCACCATACGATCCTTATCCACCCTAACACCAATCCAATTACTCCTAAGAACCACCACTCCCCCATACACCATACCCATATCCATCAAAGCCAGAATCACAGGTTCGCCTTGAAGAATCAATAAAACAACTTACTGCAACCCTTCATCAACTAGAGCAAGCAATGAATCAATTATCTTCCAGACGTTCAGCCCCTCAACAGACTCCCATGGCTTTATGTGGAGGATCCAATGAAGAACGCAGTACAAAGAAGATGCTAGAAGCTCCAATGAACAGCATAGAGCATAACTTCGTACTGGAACAAGTAGAGGAAGCTGTCATTGCAGAAGAAGAAGAGTTGGTTGAAGATTTAGGAGATGCGAACCGCCACCTGAATCTAGAGTTGTGGAGAATTCCGTCAAGGATGTTATAATTGATGCTGAGGAGGATTTTGCACCGCCTCCACTACAAATATCTTATGAAGAACTAAACGGAATAACCCAGGACACAGGCTTCCTTGATGATGATGATCACGAGTCCTGATCTCTTAGTGACGAACTTGCATCTGCAAGTGAATTCTTTGAGACAGAAGAATATTCCCCGAGTGAATATGAAGATGATGCTAAGGTAGATTTTTCTCAACCTCCAATATATGACTTCAGCGATGATGAGGGAGAAATTGAAGACTCCGATCAAGATATGGTTGAAGTGAAAGAATTCACAGAAGATTATAAGGGAGTAGAACTTACAGAACCACTGGAAACACCTATCCCAAGGCCATTACCACCCAACACAAACTACAAGTGGGTAACATCTTTGCCTTTTATCTTTACTTTTCCACTTGAATATGGTTTACTTGAAATAGATGGCCAGCTTAGAGCTCTTTACAGCTTTAAGAGGAAAAGGGAAATGGCTCGTACTCAGAGCTGGTGCACAAGGTTCAATAAGTTTCCACACTTCAACTCGAAGTGTACGGATTGGTATCATGCTCAACTGAATGGATCACGGAGAACATTTGGTCACCATGGTGAGAATTTAATTTTTAAACCACCCGGATGGAAAAATATAGATCAAGACGGAGGCGGATTTAAAAGCAAAGCTTGGGATCATGGATTCCATTCTGACATTCGTCCCCCCGGGAGCCTGAAAATCTGCTTGAAGCTGCTCAGAAGCTTCACATGCCTAGTTTGGGACCCCTGAGGCTATTGGCATTCCAAGCATTGGTGGAGATTTTTGGATGAATTTAAGCATAAGCGGCCATAACAGGAAGCTCTTCCAATGTCCAACTTAAAGACTTTAACTAAAAGTGCTAGGTGGGAGACAACCCACCATGGTATGGTCGCTCTTTTTCAGTTTATTTCATGTTATTTGTTTTTATTTTTATCTCCTTTTTATTCTATTTTATTATAGCGAACCTGGAATTTTGCATCTCACTCATATTAATCACTGCATTCTGCATTTTTCATGCATTAAAAAAAAGGTGCACGACGCGAGCGCATGCCCCATGCGATCGCGTCAAATCGCGGAAAACACTACTCATGCGACCGCGTCACCCACGCGGCCGCGTGCCCTGGAGATCGGCGTTTAAACCCAACGTCCAGAAAGTTGGGCTGGAATCGTGTGGCCCTTGTGCGTTTTGCACAAAATGACCCACACGATCGCATGCCCCACGCATTCGCATCACATGCACATAACCAATCCCACGCGACCACGTGAACGACGCGATCGCGTCGCATGGATTGCACAAATCCCAAAAGGAGACAGAGAGTTGCGCTCAAACGATGCTGGAATCGTGCGTCTAGCACAAATTCCAGCGACGCGATCGCACGACCCACGCGATCACGTCATCCCCTCTTCTACCCTTCCCACGCGATCGCGCGACCCACGCGATCGCGTCATCCTCATTTTCACCCCTACCACGCAACCGCATTCCCTACACGATCGCGTGGATTTGAAAATATAATCCCCTGTCACGCGAACCATATCAGTCGCACCACCCCCCTCCCGAAAACCTCTCCTCCCTCTCTTCCTCTCTTCTCCCCCAACCACCACCCAGCCACCACCACTGTCCACCACCACTCCTGCCGACCGCTCAGAACCAACCGCCGCCCCCTTCCTCCTCCCCTATTCTTCCTTTTCTTCCCTCTCCTTCTTCCTCCACCGCCCCTGCCCCCCTCCGCAATCACCACCACCCACAGCAGCCGCGCCACCTCCAACCACCACCACCCTCACCCCCGTCCCAACCCCCTCCCCCTACCCCTACCTGTCCCGAAGATGCTGCCGCCTAACTTGCTGATACCGCCGCCACGCCGGACGCTACCACCGCCACCCCCAGCCGCCTCTCTGGCCCATTCTCCTTCTTAGCCCACCAGGTTCCGCATCACGTCCCCTTCTATCCATTCGTAGTTCGTTCATATTTTTCTATTTTTGTTCATCATTAGGATAGATAGATATGCATGCTGTAGTGGATTTTTAGGTTGTTAGGTAGCTTAGGCTGTGGTTAGTGGATTTAGGTCTGTTTACTTGCACAGTTCATGTTTATTGCTTTATGTTTTTGCAATCCTGCTGCTGCTCTGATGTTAGTTCATATGCTGCAAATTCTTATTTCATGCTGCCCTTTACACTGAATTTTCATGATTATATTCCTTATATGTAATTGCAAGCTTTCATTTTAATTCATATGAACTATTTGATTGCTGTTTATTTTCTGAGAATCTCCAATTTTAGCCGGAATGCTACCCAAATTTCTGTAAAACGTTCTCATTCATGTTTTGGTTTGGCATTTTGAACTCTGTTTTTCTCTGCTTTACCCAAACCATTTCATGAATGCCAAGGCAAGCTTCATTATCCTTTTTGATTTCCTGGTTCATCAACTGCACCTGTGATGTTTGATTCCAATTTTTACTTCCTTTATATCTACTTGAATCAGCATCAACCTGTTTTCCTTGTTTGGTTATGAGTTACTTATAGTTCCTACCTGTGAAACCTTGTTACTTGGAATTTTTCATTATGTCACTTACCATAACCCAATTTTTATCCTACTGACTTACTAATTCTAATTTCCTGAACTCTTTTTCAACACTAACCACACTAGCCTTTTAAAACATTTTCTCTAGCTTTTCACTTTCTTTTAACCTTCTAACCATGGCATAATGATAATTTTTCTATTTCACATGAATTCAATTACATTTTGGATTGTGAATTTTTCCTTTTGAACTTTTCACTCCTATATAATCCTTAATGCACATTTACTAAACTCATTTTCCTTATTTTATTTCTCCCTTGCCACTTTGTGTTTTCTTTGACTATATGCCTATTTGCTTTCCTATTTTTATAGATCCTGGTTTTCCATTTTTCAGGATGTCTGCCTCCCAGAGGAAAGGAAAAGGCAAGGCTACTACTGGCAAGCGTAAAAGAGGAGAATCCTCCATGTCCATCATCGATCTGATGCATGACTCCTCCTGGAGGGAGAAGAACTTTACCCAGCAGGAGAAAGCTGACCAGCTGCTCCCTGCCAATGATCTAGTGAAATTTGCAAACCGGTACTGTGAGCTGAAGTATCTGGTGTTTGCAACCTCCAGGAACCTATACCTGGAGAGAACTCTGAAGATCTCAGGAGAACTCCAGTAATACACCACTAAGCAAATCAAACAAAGAGGCTGGTTCTTTCTGGAGAGAAATTTGGCTGAGGTGAACGCATCTTGGGTAAGGGAATTCTACTGCAACTACTTCTTGACTTCCCTGAATGCAGTACACCTAAGGGGAAAGCAGATTCTGGTCACTGAAGAGGCCATAGAGGACATTCTACAACTCCCACCTAAGTCCGATCAGCCTGATGGCTACAAAAAGGCTGAGGAGGACATGCACCTGATGAAGTTTGATTGGGATGCTGTTAAGGCGAGGATAGCCCTGGACCCGACTGTTCCTTGGGAGATGGGTCAGGACACCACCTTGCCCAAGGGAATCAAGAGGGCGTACTTAAATGATGAGGCTCGATTATGGCATCAGATCCTGAGTAATTATGTGATGCCAAGTACTCATGAGACAGAGATTCCAGCTGCTATGATCACCTTCCTATGGTGTGTGATGGAGGGTAAGGACCTGTACTTGCCACGATTTATCCGGACCTATATGGCCAGGGTCTACATCCGAGGCACTATTCCCTTTCCCTATTTGGTTACACAAATGGGCCGTCGAGCTGACGTGCCATGGGAGGATGCCGATGAGAGACCACCGGCTGCAGACTGTAGGAAGATCATTCCTCACAGTAGGAACTTCCTAGCTTTGGGCTACAGACCACCACCCTTCACTGCTACTGATGAGACAGCCCCACCGTCCGTCGGACCCTCTTCCTCCACAGCTGCCCCTGCTGCCACCACTGCACCTCCACCTGCCTCCGAGCCAGTGTACTGCCTCGTGCACCGCTTGTTCCGACAGCTAGATCAGATGGAGCGCCGTCACCGGCACCGGTATGAGAGATCGGAGTGTCGCAGCAAGCGACGCTGTGAGCATCTGAAGCTGATGATCCGACAGGGCACTGACATCCCCTCCGAGCCTGACACACCATCAGAGCCATCAGAGGAGGAGGTGGATGAGCACGAGGAGACTCATTCCCAGGAGGAGACCCATGCGTAGGCAGGCACAGAGCAGGTTGCTCCCCAGGCAGAGGTTCCACATCAGATTGAGGCTGCAGATCCTGAGATCCCGATCCAGTCAGCACCTCCTCTACAGCAGCCAGATCCTCAGCCCACCACCACCGAGACTCCAGCTACTATTCCTACCAGTGATGACACCCCTTCACACCTGGCTTGACTGAGCATCAGGGACGATGCTCCATTTTAAGTGTGGGGAGGTCGCCATCTCTGGCGTACTATCTTGGTGAACCACTACAGACTCTTTTCTTTTATTTTGGATATTTTTCTGTATTTTTCTTTTCTATTGTTATTTTCTGAGTACTTATACATTGCTACTTTTATGTATTTCTACTCTTTTTCTGCATTTTGCATCTTTAGTTCATATTTTAGTTATTTAGTTTAGTTTGCAGTTCTAACTTATTAGCTATAGAGTAGGTGGATTAATTAGTATAGTTTACCTTTTTGGCATATAATAGTTTAATTTGATCAAAATAAAAGGAGTAGACTAGGAAATTTAAACAAGATTAACACAATACACACACTTTGTATATAAAGTATTACATCATGTAGTTAAGTTAACAACATTTCATCAAGGAAGAACACTAGAACTTTAGCCATCTAATATATTTTACATTGAGAATAATGGGAAATTTTAACTAAACCTCCATGACATACATGAGTGATATATAATTTATGAGTTTGAGAACATACAGCTTGTGAGTTTTGAGCTTAATTGTATGGTTACATTTAAACCATAATATTGTATTCCTGTGTGTTCCACTCTTCTTTTTTATTCTGGTGTTCTTTACTTTGTTTTAATCTATATGTCCAGTTATAGAATATAGATACATACCAAGAGAGTGATTGAGGCCTTGTTTGATTTTAACTCACTATCCCAAATAAAGCCTACCTTTTATGCCATCCTTGTTAGCCCCCTTTGAACCTTTTAATCCCCTCTTGTTCTATAACCACATTACTAGCCCTAAGCAGAAAAACAAATAAAAAAATCCCAAGTTGAATCCTTGGTTAGCTTAAGATAGAAATTGTGTAATTAATTAAGTGTGGAGAAACTTTATGGGAATATGGATGACAGAAACAAAGGTAGAAAAATTGAAAAGAAATTAAGAATTTTTGGGAAACATGCTCATGTGAAATTAAAATAATTAATTACCATGTGCATTAAAAAAAGTTTTTATTTTCAATAAAGGGGATATAAAAGAATTCCCCATGCAAATTAAAGCAAATGCACATGGTATAAGAACAAAATATGAGCATGTGACATAAAAAGTGGGAATTATGGGAAAATGGGTAAAGAAGCTTTACTTTAGAAATTATGTATGTTAGGTGAGATCCTAGACTAATTAATGATTCACTTATTAGCTCACTTAGCCTTATACATATACCCTTACCTTTACCTTGGCCCCATTACAACCTTAATTAAAGACCTCATGATTTTTGGTATGTCTATATTTTATAATTGTTGATTGGTTAGATGAGGAACAAAGTTATAGAAAGTAAGGATAAAAAGAAGAATAGAATGATTAATCCAATAAACACTGAGTGATTAGAGAGTAAACACAAAATCCAGTGAGGGTTCACTAACTCATTAACATATATCTCTGCTTAAATTACTAATTGTCTTGCAAGTTTATAAAATGTTTTTCTCTCCCATCTCAATTGTAAAAGTGCTTTATCATTATCTAAGGTTGGCTATATATATATATATATATATATATATGATTCCTTGAGAATGTGAATTGATTTAACTACATGTAAACTTTATATATGAGTGAATAAAATTAGAATTGCATCATGCATTTAGTTAGTTGCATTTAGATTAGAATTGCATTGCATGGCATTCAACCACTTCAACCTTACTTTTTACCTTGGACATAGCATGAGGACATGCTATTACTTAAGTGTGGGGAGGTTGATAAACCCATATTTTATGATATATTTTGTGCTTAATTTGAGTGATTTATTCAATCCTTCACCCACTTGTTCATATTAATTGTACGGTTTTACTTTCCCTTCCTTATTATGTGATGTATGTGAAAAACATGTTTCCTATGCTTTAAAATTAATATTTTAATTACCTTTAATTCCATTCGATGCCGTGATTAGTGTGTTGAGTAGTTTCAGATCTTCTAAGACAGAATGACTTAAAGGATGGAAAAGGAAACGTACAAAAATGGAAGGAAAGTGCAAAATGGAGTTTTGAAGAAACTAGCATCCACGCGATCGCATGGACGACGCGATCGCGTGCCAAGAGCGAAGAAGCATCGACACGGACGTATGACTGACGCGACCGCGCGACTTGAGCGAATCGCATACGACGCGGACGCGTGACCGACGCGATCGCGTGATAAGAAGAACTTCAATTGACGCGACCGTGTGACCCACGCGGACGCGTGACAGAGGCCACGCACCAGAAATTACAGAAAATGCTCATAGCGGATTCTGAAGCCCTTTTTGGCCCAAATCCAAGTCCAGAAGTCATAGACCAGAGGTTATGAAGTGGAGGAATGCATCCATTGAGAGAGTCTCCAAATTTTTAATCACTTTCCATGATTTAGGTTTAGTTTTGAGAGAGGTTCTCTCCTCTCTCTCTTTAGGATTTAGGATTTAGGACTTCTCTTAGTTTTAGGAGTGATGCTCAATCCCAGGTTCAATGTTCTTTTACTTTATGTTTATTACTTATTTTCAGATACTTGAATGCTTGCTTGTATTAGTTATGTTGCCTAATTGACCTATGCCACTTTCATGATGATTTTCTTATTTAATGATATTTGAGGTATTTCAGTTTATGATTGTTCCTTTTTATTATTCCCAATCTGAAGACATTTTCATTCCTGTAGATTTAATTTCCTTCCTTTTGGTCTTGGTTAAGAAATCAGTAACTCAGGAGTTATCTTAGCTCAACATAATTGATAATTGTTATCTTTGCTAATTGGACTGAACTTTAATAATCCCAATCTTTTCTTAGGAAATATATAGGATTCGAAGGTCTAACTAATTAGTCCCTTGACTTTCCTTTGCTTTAGCAAAGGTTGACTAAGTGGAATTAAGATTCAACTTTCATTATTATTGATAAGAATAACTAAGTCTGGACTTCCAATTTCTCCTACCTTGCCAAAGGGTTTGCTTTACAGTATTTATTTATTTTAATTGTCATTTAAGTTATTTGCCATATTTACTCCTCGTTCTCAAAACCCCAATTTTACCTTTTTCATAGCCAATAATAAGAACATACCTCCCTGCAATTCCTTGAGAAGACGACCCGAGGTTTAAATACTCGGTTATCAATTTTAAAAGGGGTTTGTTACTTGTGACAACCAAAACGTTTGTATGAAAGGACTTTTGTTGGTTTAGAAGCTATAATTGCAACGGGAATTTATTTTGAATTCTAGACCACGCAAAAGTTCTCTCATCACTGCTCAATGCTTGAATACCCAAAGTACTCCCATGGCTACATATGGAGAATCTAACGAAGATCATATCATGAAGGGGACATTAGAACCTTTGGTAAAAAAGAGGGAAATTACTTTGTGTTGGAACAATTGGAGGAAGCTATAAGTGTTGAAGAAAAAGAAGAAGTGGTTAAAGATTTAGGAGATGCAAAACCTCCATGGGAACAAAGAGTGGAAGAAAACCCCTCCAAGAGGATTGAAGTTGATGTCAAGGAGGAATGTGAACAACCTCTAAGGCATATCCCATATGAAGAGTTGGACGGGATAGAGCAAGAATTGAGCTACCATGGCAATGAAGGTCAAGCATCAAATGTTAATTGTGAAATTGAGGATTCTCATGAAGAGGTGGAAGTCCTTAGAAAAAGAAATACGGGAGTTGGATATTGGTGCACGAAATTGCAATCACACTTTGCAATCCCGCACAACTAACCAGCAAGTGCACTGGGTCGTCCAAGTAATACCTTACGTGAGTAAGGGTCGATCCCACGGAGATTGTCGGCTTGAAGCAAGCTATGGTTATCTTGTAAATCTTAGTCAGGATATCAATAATTATCAGGGTTGATTGTGAAAAGTAAAAGAACATGAAATAAGTACTTGTTTTGCAGTAATGGGGAACAGGTTGAGGTTTTGGAGATGCTCCATCTTCTGAATCTCTGCTTTCCTACTGTCTTCTTCTTCAAGCACGCAAGGTTCCTTCCATGGCAAGCTGTATGCAAGGGTTTCACCGTTGTCAGTGGCTACCTCCCATCCTCTCAGTGGAAATGTTCAACGCACCCTGTCACGGCACGGCTATCCATCTGTCGGTTCTCAATCAGGCCGGAATAGAATCCAGTGATTCTTTTGCGTCTGTCACTAACGCCCCGCCCTCAGGAGTTTGAAGCTCGTCACAGTCATTCAATCATTGAATCCTACTCAGAATACCACAGACAAGGTTTAGACCTTCCGGATTCTCTTGAATGCCGCCATCAGTTCTAGCTTATACCACGAAGATTCTGGTTAAGGAATCCAAGAGATATCTACTCAATCTAAAATAGAACGGAGGTGGTTGTCAGGCACGCGTTCATAGTTGAGAATATGATTAGTGTCACGGATCATCACATTCATCCAGGTTAAGAACAAGTGATATCTTAGAACGGAAGCAAGCATGATTGAATAAGAAACAGTAGTAATTGCATTAATCCATCAAGACACAGCAGAGCTCCTCACCCCCAACCATGGGGTTTAGAGACTCATGCCGTGGAAGGTACACAAAGAAACATGTAAAGTGTCATGAGGTATAGATACAATGTCAAAAGATCCTATTAATAGTAAGCTAGTAACCTAGGGTATACAGAAATGAGTAAATGACGTAAAAATCCACTTCTGGGTCCACTTAGTGTGTGCTTGGGCTAAGCATTGAAGCTTTCATGTGTAGAGACTTTTTCTGGAGTTAAACGCCAGCTTTCATGCCAGTTTGGGCGTTTAACTCCCATTTTTATGCCAGTTCCAGCGTTAAACGCTGGAAATTCTGAGGCTGATTTGCAACGCCGGTTTGGGCCATCAAATCTCGGAAAAAGTATGGACTATTATATATTTCTGGAAAGCCCAGGATGTCTACTTTCCAATGCCGTTGAGAGCGCGCCAATTGGGCTTCTGTAGCTCCAGAAAATCCACTTCGAGTGCAGGGAGGTCAGAATCCAACAGCATCTGCAGTCCTTTTCAGTCTCTGAATCAGATTTTTGCTCAGGACGCTCAATTTCAGCCAGAAAATACCTGAAATCACAGAAAAACACACAAACTCATAGTAAAGTCCAGAAAAGTGAATTTTAACTAAAAACTAATAAAAATATACTAAAAACTAACTAGATCATACTAAAAATATACTAAAAACAATGCCAAAAAGCGTATAAATTATCCGCTCATCACAACACCAAACTTAAATTGTTGCTTGTCCCCAAGCAACTGAAAATCAAAGTAGGATGAAAAGAAGAGAATATACTATAGACTCCAAAATATCAAGGAAACTTAGCTTCAATTAGATGAGCGGGACTAGTAGCTTTTTACTTCCGAACAGTTTTGGCATCTCACTTTATCCTTTGAAGTTCAGAATGATTGGCATCTATAGGAACTCAGAACTCAGATAGTATTATTGATTCTCCTAGTTAAGTGTAGTGATTCTTGAACATAGCTAGTGTATGAGTCTTGGCTGTGGCCCAAAGCACTCTGTCTTCCAGTATTACCACCGGATACATACATGCCACAGACACATAATTGGGTGAACCTTTTCAGATTGTGACTCAGCTTTGCTAGAGTCCCCAATTAGAGGTGTCCAGGGTTCTTAAGCACACTCTTTTTGCCTTGGATCACAACTTTATTTCTTTCTTTTTCTTTCTTTTTCTTTTTTTTTCTTTTTTTCGAAATTTTTTTTTTGTATTCACTGCTTTTTCTTGCTTCAAGAATCAATCTGATGATTTTTTTAGATCCTCAATAACAGTTCTCTTTTTCCCTCATTCTTTCAAGAGCCAACAATTTTAACATTCTCAAAACAACAAATTCAAAAGACATATGCACTGTTCAAGCATTCATTCAGAAAACAAAAAGTATTGTCACCACATCAAACTAATTCAACTAGTTTCAAGGATAAATTTCGAAATCCTGTACTTCTTGTTCTTTTGTGATTAAAGCATTTTTCATTTAAGAGAGATGATGGATTCATAGGACATTCATAGCTTTAAGACATGAATTTTAAATTTTATTAATTATGAATTAAGAACAAGACTCAAAAATAGATATAAGATGAGACTAGAAAATAGAAAAAAAAATTTAAATAGGCTCCTAATGATAGAGGTTTTTCACAGATTTGAGTAGAATTCCTGAACCATATTTCTTCCAACCTTTATCTTAGGATTGGTTAGAACTTCCCATCCTCTGTTTCGAATTTGCTCTTGGATCCCCGGATATTCATCTTCTTTCAGATCAAATTTAACTTCCGGGATCACTGACCTCAGACCCATTATTTTGTGATAATGGTCTTCATGTTCTTTGGTTAAGAACTTCTCTTGATTCCAAAGATTCTTTGGATTATTCTCTTTCTTTCCTATTAAATTGGTTTGTTTTCCCTTAGGAGCCATGATCTTGATGAATCTTGGCTTAGTGATCACGGAAAAGCACACCAAACTTAGAGGTTTGCTTGTCCTCAAGCAAAAGAAAGGAAAGAAGAGAGAGAGGAGAAGAGCAAATTCGAATGGTGTGGGGGAATGAGGAGGCCGAACATGTTTTTATAAGGGGGAAGGAGATTTCAAAAAAATTGAAAGGAGATTTGAGAAGATATGGAGAGAATTTGAGAGTAGGGTGAGTTTTTGAACAAGATTTGGGATTGATTTGAGAGAGATTTGAAGAATGATTTTGATTTTTGAAGATTTGAAAGTGAATGATGAAAGGTTGAAATGTGTTTATGTGGAAATGTATGGGTAAGAAAAGGAAAGTTTGAAAAAATTTGATTGGAAAGCAAAATCTTGGTCCCCCCACCTTTCTGGCGTTAAACGCCCAGAATGGCATCCATTCTGGCGTTTAACGCCCATTTGTTGCCCATTGTGGGCGTTTAACGCCCAGCCAGGTGCCCTGGCTGGCGTTAAACGCCAGAATTCCCTTTCTCACTGGGCGTTTTGCTAAACACCCAGGATGCTACACACCTGGCGTTAAACGCCCAGAATGGTGCCCATTCTGGCGTTTAACGCCCAAAATGGCACCCTTACTGGCGTTAAACGCCCAGAATGGTGCCCATTCTGGCGTTTAACACCCAAAATGCCCCTTACTGGCATTTTTTCGCCAGTAAGCTCTTTTTCTCTGCTTTTTGCACTGAATCCTTCTGTAACTCTGTGAATTCCTTCATTTTTGATACTTGCCTTTGTAAAAACAAAACATATAACCTGCTAATGACTGGGTTGCCTCCCAGCAAGCGCTTCTTTACTGTCTTTAGCTGGACCTTTACTGAGAATCACTCAAGTCTCAGTTTTGAGCATTCCTGCTCAAAATTTCTTTCAAGATAATGCTTGATTCTCTGTCCATTAACAATGAACTTTTTGTCAGAATCAATATCCTGAAGCTCAACATATCCATATGGTGATACTCCTGTAATCACATATGGACCCCTCCATCGGGATTTAAGTTTTCCTGGAAACAATCTGAGCCTAGAGTTGAAGAGCATAACTTTTAGTCCTGGCTCAAAGACTCTGGATGACAACTTCTTGTCATGCCACTTCTTTGCCTTTTCCTTATAAATTTTTGCATTTTCAAAGGCATTGAGTCTGAACTCCTCTAGCTCATTTAGCTGGAGTAATCTTTTTTCACCAGCTAACTGAGCATCCATGTTTAGGAATCTGGTTGCCCAGTAGGCTTTATGTTCCAGTTCCACGGGCAGATGACAGGCCTTCCCATACACCAGTTGGTATGGAGAGGTTCCTATAGGAGTCTTGAATGTTGTTTTGTATGCCCACAGAGCATCATCCAAGCTCTTTGCCCAATCCTTTCTTCGGGCTATTACAGTCCGTTCTAGGATTCTTTTTAGCTCTCTGTTAGAGACTTCAGCTTGCCCATTTGTCTGTGGATGATACGGAGTTGCCACTTTGTGGCTAATTCCATATCTAACCATAGCAGAGTATAGCTGTCTATTGCAGAAATGAGTGCCCCCGTCACTGATTAGTACTCTGGGAACACCAAACCTGCTGAAGATGTGTTTCTGGAGGAATTTCAGCACGGTCTTGGTATCATTAGTGGGTGTAGCAATTGCTTCTACCCACTTAGATACATAGTCCACTGCCACCAGAATGTAAGTGTTTGAGTATGATGGTGGGAATGGACCCATGAAGTCAATTCCCCATACATCAAACAATTCTATCTCTAGTATCCCTTGTTGAGGCATGGCATATCCGTGAGGCAAGTTACCAGCTCTTTGGCAACTGTCACAGTTACGCGCAAACTCTCGGGCATCTTTATAGAGAGTAGGCCAGTAGAAGCCACATTGGAGGACTTTAGTGGCTGTTCGCTCACTTCCAAAATGTCCCCCATACTGTGATCAATGGCAGTGCCATAGGATCCTTTGTGCTTCTTCTCTGGGTACACATCTGCGGATCATTCCGTCTGCACATCTCTTAAAGAGATATGGTTCATCCCAGAGGTAGTACTTGGCATCTGAAATTAATTTCTTTCTTTGCACTCTGCTGTACTCCTGGGGTATGAACCTCACAGCTTTATAATTTGCAATATCTGCAAACCATGGAGCTTCCTGAATGACAAAGAGTTGCTCATCTGGGAAAGTCTCAGAGATCTCAGTAGAAGGGAGGGACGCCCCAGCTACTGGTTCTATTCGGGACAGATGATCAGCTACTTGGTTCTCTGTCCCTTTTCTATCTCTTATTTCTATATCAAACTCTTGCAGAAGCAACACCTATCTTATAAGCCTGGGTTTTGAATCCTGCTTTGTGAGTAAGTATTTAAGAGCAGCATGGTCAGTGTACACAACCACTTTGGATCCCACTAGATAGGATCTAAACTTGTCAATGGCATAGACCACTGTAAGTAACTCTTTTTCTGTGATTGTGTAATTCTTTTGTGCATCATTTAGAACACGGCTGGCATAATAAATGACGTGCAGAAGCTTGTTATGCCTCTGTCCCAACACTGCACCAATGGCATGGTCACTGGCATCACACATTAGTTCAAATGGCAATGTCCAATCTGGTGCAGAGATGACTGGTGCTGTGACCAGCTTAGCTTTCAGGGTCTCAAATGCCTGCAGACACTGTGTGTCAAACACAAATGGTGTGTCAGCAGCTAGCAGGTTACTCAAAGGTTTTGCAATTTTCGAAAAATCCTTTACAAACCTTCTGTAGAATCCTGCATGCCCCAGAAAGCTTCTGATTGCCTTAACATTGGCAGGTGGTGGTAATTTTTCGATTACCTCTACCTTTGCCTTATCCACCTCTATTCCCCTGCTTGAAATTTTGTGTCCAAGGACAATTCCTTCAGTCACCATAAAGTGAAATTTCTCCCAGTTTAAAACCAGGTTAGTCTCTTGGCACCTTTTCAGGACAAGTGATAGGTGGTTAAGACAGGAGCTGAATGAGTCTCCATATACTGAGAAGTCATCCATGAAGACTTCAAGAAATTTCTCCACCATATCAGAGAAGATGGATAGCATGCATCTCTGAAAGGTTGCAGGAGCATTACACAGACCAAAAGGCATCCTTCTGTAGGTAAATACGCCAGAAGGGCAAGTAAATGCTGTTTTCTCTTGGTCCTGAGGATCTACTGCAATTTGGTTGTAACCTGAATAGCCATCCAAAAAGCAGTAATAATCATGACCAGCTAGTCTTTCTAGCATTTGGTATATGAATGGTAAAGGAAAATGATCCTTTCTGGTGGCTGTATTGAGCCTTCTGTAGTCAATACACATACGCCACCCTGTGACTGTTCTTGTAGGAACCAGTTCATTTTTTTTCATTATGAACCACTGTCATGCCTCCCTTTTTGGGGACAACTTGGACAGGGCTCACCCAGGGGCTATCAGAAATAGGATAAATAATCCCAGCCTCTAGTAATTTAGTGACCTCTTTCTGCACCACCTCCTTCATGGCTGGATTTAGCCTCCTTTGTGGTTGGACCACCGGTTTGGCATTATCCTCCAACAGGATCTTGTGCATGCATCTAGCTGGGCTAATGCCCTTAAGATCACTTATGGACCACCCAAGAGCTGTCTTGTGTGTCTTTAGCACTTGAATCAGTGCTTCCTCTTCCTGTGGATTTAAAGCAGAGCTTATAATCACTGGAAAAGTGTCACCCTTTCCCAGAAATGCATACTTCTGGGATGGTGGTAGTGGTTTGAGTTCAGGTTTGGGAGGCTTATCCTCCTCCTGAGGAATTTTCGAAAATTCCTTTGTTTCCTCTGGTTCTTCTTGATCAGGTTGAGCATCTTTGAAGATGTCCTCAAGCTCTGATTCTAGGCTTTCAGTCATATTGATCTCTTCTACCAGAGAGTCAATAATGTCAGCGCCCATGCAGTCATTTGGTGTGTCTGGATGCTGCATAGCTTTTACAACATTCAACTTGAACTCATCCTCATTGACTCTCAGGGTTACTTCCCCTTTTTGTACATCAATGAGAGTTCGTCCAGTTTCTAGGAAAGGTCTCCCTAGAATGAGAGTTGCACTCTTGTGCTCCTCCATTTCCAGCACCACAAAGTCAGTTGGAAAGGCGAATGGCCCAACCTTGACAATCATATCCTCTATTATGCCTGATGGATGTTTAATGGAGCCATCAGCAAGTTGGAGGCATATCCGGGTTGGTTTGACTTCTCCAGTCAACCCAAGCTTTCTGATAGAGGATGCAGGTATTAGATTGATGCTTGCTCCAAGATCACATAGGGCTGTCTTGGTGCAAGCACCTTCTAATGTGCATGGTATCATAAAGCTTCCTGGATCTTGAAGCTTTTCTGGTAAGCTTTTCAGAATGACTGCACTGCATTCTTCAGTGAGAAATACTTTTTCAGTTTCTCTCCAATCCTTCTTATGACTTAAGATCTCTTTCATGAACTTAGCATAAGAAGGTATTTGCTCAAGTGCCTCTGCAAATGGAATCTTTATTTCAAGAGTCCTTAGATAATCTGCAAAGCGGGCAAATTGCTTATCCTGCTCTGCTTGGCGGAGCTTCTGAGGATAAGGCATCTTGGCTTTATATTCTTCAACCTTAGTTGCTGCAGGCTTATTCCTTACAAAAGTGGTTGAAGAAGCCTTTTTAGAGGGATTACTGTCAGCACTCTCAGGTGTCTGATCCTCCCTTGGCGTCTGAACGCCAGGAATGGGTGAAGATTGGGCGTTTAACGCCAACTTCTCCCCCTTTTCTGGCGTTTGAACGCCAGAACTGGGCAAGGAATGGGCGTTTAACGCCAGCTTTCCTTCCCTTTCTGGCGTTTGAACGCCAAAAGTATTCCTCTCTGGGCTCTTACTGTCCTCAGAGGGATTTTGGGCAGTGGCTTGGTTATCCTCTGTCAATTGTTCCTTATTTGACTTTTTGCTCTTTTGAGTGGTGTTGTTCAGTGTCTTTCCACTCCTCAGTTGAACTGCTTGACCCTCTTCTGTTATCTGTTTAGATATCTGCTGTTTTGCTTGATTCAACTGTAGTTCTATGTTCTTGTTAGCAACTTTAGTTTCATGGAGCATCTCTTTAAATTCTGCTAACTGTTCTGTCATCAGGAGCAATTGTTGATTAAGCTCAATCATCTGTTCTTGAGGGTTAGGATCAGTGGCTACTGTCATGACTTCCTCTTTTGGAGAGAACTCATTGCTAGTGTACAAATATTGGTTTCTAGCAACAGTGACTATAAGCTCTTGAGCCTCTTCAATTGTCTTCCTCATGTGTATAGATCCACCAGCTGAGTGGTCTAAAGACATCTGAGCTTTTTCTGTAAGCCCATAGTAGAAGATGTCTAACTGTACCCACTCTGAAAACATTTCAGAGGGGCATTTTCTTAGCATACCTCTATACCTCTCCCAGGCATTGTAAAGGGATTCATTATCCTCTTGTTTAAAGCCTTGGATGTCCAGCCTTAGCTGTGTCATCCTCTTTGGAGGGTAAAAGTGATTCAGGAATTTGTCTGATAACTGTTTCCATGTCTTTATGCTTGCTGTAGGTTGGTTATTCAACCACCTTTTAGCTTGATCTTTTACAGCAAATGGAAACAGTAATAGTCTGTAGACATCCTGATCCACCTCTTTATCATGTACTGTGTCAGCAATTTGTAAGAACTGTGCCAGAAACTCAGTAGGCTCTTCCTGTGGAAGACCGGAATACTGGCAATTTTGCTGCACTATGATAATGAGTTGAGGATTTAGCTCAAAGTTGCTTGCTTTGATGGGAGGTGTACAGATACTACTCCCATATGCAGCTGTAATGGGGTTAGCATATGACCCCAGAGTCCTTCTGGACTGATCAATCCCACTTAGGTCCATAATGGATAAAGGAAAATGATATGGATTGCAAATAGATAAATATATATATATATATATATATATTTGAATTAACCGAAAAATAAAATAAAAACAAAAGGAAAATAAAATAAAAATTCGAAAATTAAAAGAAAATAAGATCAAAGCAAATTGAAAACTGAATCAATTAGTTAATTAAAAAGATTTTGAGATTAGCAATTAGAAAGATATGATTGAAAAATTTTTATGAAAAAGATTTGATTTTTTAAATGAGGAAAGAGAAAAACAACAAAATGACACCAAACCTAAAATTTTTAGAAAATCAAACACAAATTTTTGAAAATTTTAAAGGAAAAACACAAAGAGGACACCAAACTTAGAATTTTTACGGATCAAAAAGGGACTAAAGACATGCAAATTCGAAAATTAGAAGAAAAACAAAAGCATGCAATTGACACCAAACTTAAAATATGAAACTAGACTCAACTAAAAGACTCTAAACCGACGAAAACAAAACGGTCCTAATCTAAGCAACAAGATAAGCCGTCAGTTGTCCAAACTCGAACAATCCCCGGCAACGGCGCCAAAAACTTGGTGCACGAAATTGCAATCACACTTTGCAATCCCGCACAACTAACCAACAAGTGCACTGGGTCGTCCAAGTAATACCTTACGTGAGTAAGGGTCGATCCCACGGAGATTGTCGGCTTGAAGCAAGCTATGGTTATCTTGTAAATCTTAGTCAGGATATCAATAATTATCAGGGTTGATTGTGAAAAGTAAAAGAACATGAAATAAGTACTTGTTTTGCAGTAATGGGGAACAGGTTGAGGTTTTGGAGATGCTCCATCTTCTGAATCTCTGCTTTCCTACTGTCTTCTTCTTCAAGCACGCAAGGCTCCTTCCATGGCAAGCTGTATGCAAGGGTTTCACCGTTGTCAGTGGCTACCTCCCATCCTCTCAGTGGAAATGTTCAACGCACCCTGTCACGGCACAGCTATCCATCTGTCGGTTCTCAATCAGGCCGGAATAGAATCCAGTGATTCTTTTGCGTCTGTCACTAACGCCCCGCCCTCAGGAGTTTGAAGCTCGTCACAGTCATTCAATCATTGAATCCTACTCAGAATACCACAGACAAGGTTTAGACCTTCCGGATTCTCTTGAATGCCGCCATCAGTTCTAGCTTATACCATGAAGATTCTGGTTAAGGAATCCAAGAGATATCTACTCAATCTAAAATAGAACGGAGGTGGTTGTCAGGCACGCGTTCATAGTTGAGAATATGATGAGTGTCACGGATCATCACATTCATCCAGGTTAAGAACAAGTGATATCTTAGAACGGAAGCAAGCATGATTGAATAAGAAACAGTAGTAATTGCATTAATCCATCAAGACACAGCAGAGCTCCTCACCCCCAACCATGGGGTTTAGAGACTCATGCCGTGGAAGGTACACAAAGAAACGTGTAAAGTGTCATGAGGTATAGATACAATGTCAAAAGATCCTATTAATAGTAAGCTAGTAACCTAGGGTATACAGAAATGAGTAAATGACGTAAAAATCCACTTCTGGGTCCACTTAGTGTGTGCTTGGGCTGAGCATTGAAGCTTTCATGTGTAGAGACTTTTTCTGGAGTTAAACGCCAGCTTTCATGCCAGTTTGGGCGTTTAACTCCCATTTTTATGCCAGTTCCAGCGTTAAACGCTGGAAATTCTGAGGCTGATTTGCAACGCCGGTTTGGGCCATCAAATCTCGGGCAAAGTATGGACTATTATACATTGCTGGAAAGCCCAGGATGTCGACTTTCCAATGCCGTTGAGAGCGCGCCAATTGGGCTTCTGTAGCTCTAGAAAATCCACTTCGAGTGCAGGGAGGTCAGAATCCAACAGCATCTGCAGTCCTTTTCAGTCTCCGAATCAGATTTTTGCTCAGGACGCTCAATTTCAGCCAGAAAATACCTGAAATCATAGAAAAACACACAAACTCATAGTAAAGTCCAGAAAAGTTAATTTTAACTGAAAACTAATAAAAATATACTAAAAACTAACTAGATCATACTAAAAACATACTAAAAACAATGCCAAAAAGCGTATAAATTATCCGCTCATCAGATATGCTTCGTCTAGACCCTTGGAAGCTTCTTTACCTAGCTCCCCATCTACTCCCACATTTGAGTGGGTAAAATTCATTTCTATTAGTTTTATTGTCCCATTTGAATATGGCTTGCTTGAAACAGATGGTCAACTTAGAGCACTTTGTGGGATGAAGCGTAAAAGAAAGATGTTTCATTGTTGGCGTTGCAAATCAAGGTTTATTATGGTTGATACGTCAAGAACGAAATGAAAAGGTTGGAATAGTGTCCAACTAGATAGGTCTAGGAGAATTGTTGAGCTCTTCATTGAGAATTCATCTTACTTGCCACCCGAATGGATTAATAATGATCAACTTCAATGCAGGTGTGAAAACAAAGTGTGGGACTCCGGTTCGCACAATGAAGATCAATCTTGGGAGCTCTAAGTTTGTGAAGGACTCCACCAAGACTTAGTACAACTTTTGAGAGATTTTAACGTACAATGGAGAACCAAGCACGGGTGGGAGTTCCAAGAAGAATTTAAGTACAAGCCACCATGACAAAGAGTTTCCCAAATTTCCAACTTAAGGACTTAAACTAAAAGTGCTAGGTGGGAGACTGAAGAACTGAAGATTGATGGTTTAGAAGTTATAATAAATTCTCGTTGCAAGTATAGTTTCTAAACCAAGCAATCGACCTTTCTTACAAACGTTTGGTTGTCACAAGTAACAAACCAATAAAATTTATAAACCGAAGTATTCAAACCTCGGGTCGTCTTCTCAAGGAATTGCAGGGAAGTATGAATTATTATTGGTTATGCAAAACAGTATTTTTGGGTTTTGAAGAGGTTTTAAACAAGAGAAATAAATTGCAGGAATTAATAAATTAATAACTAATAAAACTCTTGGCAAGGTATGAAAACTGGAAGTTCTATCCTAGTTATCTTTATCAATGGTGCTGAGAATTATATTTTTGCTCCCACTAAGTCAACCTCTAACTATGAAGATCAGTTAAGTGGACAAATTAATTTAATACCTAAAGTCCTAGTCAACTCCTTAAGGAAAGTCTAGAGTTATAGGAATCTAAATTAATAAGCAAGAATAATAATTATCAATCACGATGAGTTTGATAACTCAAGAGTTACCAATTAATCAACCAAAGCTAATAGTAAATAATCTAAATTAAAAATAAGAGAAAACAATCATGAGTCTAAAATACCTCAAATTATATTAATTAAGAAAATCAATCCCAGCATGGAAAAGTTCATAAGCCAAATAGGCAACATAAGTAATACAAGCATTAAAGCATCTGAAAGTAAAAGAGAAATATAAAGTAAAAGGAATATTGAACCTGATGAAGAGTCGAAATCCTAAATCCTTTAAGAGGAATCCTAATCCTAAATCCTAAGAGAGAGGAGAGAACCTCTCTCTCTAAAAACTACATCTAAAACCTAAAATTGTGAGTAATGATTGAATGTATGATGATGAATTAACGGATTCCCCCACCTTATAATCTCTAATCTGTGTTTTCTACGCCGAGAACTGGGTCAAAAACAGCCCAAAAATTGCTGATTGTAAAATCTTGTTTGTACAGGTCGCGGCAAAGTGACGCGAAGGCGTCATCCATGCATTTGCATGGATTGAAGTTCGCAGATGCGACACGGGCACGTCATCCACGCATTCGCGTCACCTAACTTCGGAGCAGCTATGGCAAATTATATATCGTTGCGAAGTCCCGGATATTAGCTTTCCAACGCAACTAGAACCATCTCATTTGATTTTCTCTAAGCCATTCCTGCCCTGTAATCCCTAAAATCACTTAACACACATATCACGGCGTCTAATGGTAATAAGAGAGGATTAATATTAGCGAATATAAGGTCAAAGAAGCATGTTTTCAATCATAGCACAAAATCCGGAAGGAAAACGTAAACTCATGCAATTAGTATGAATAAGTGTATGAAAGGTCGATAAAATCCACTCAATTGAGAACAAGATAAACCATAAAATAGTGGTTTATCAACCTCCCCACACTTAAACATTAGCATGTCCTAATGTTAAGATTAAGAGAAGCTATAAGGGAGTGAAGAGGAATGATAGAATGTATGAAATGCAACATATTTATGTGAATGCAACTACATGCTAAAATGATTCTACCTAGTTGGTGAAAAAGTAAAAAATCTTTCAAGAACAAATATGAACTGAATTTCACTAATTCAAATCACAAAATGCAATACAAATAACTTCCAAGAAGAAGATAGCTCATGAAAGCAGGGAACATAGAATTAAGCACTAAACCCTTACTGGTAGTGTATATCATTCTAACTTTCAAGTGTCTAGGGTCAATTCTCTCAATTCTCAACTAATCTTGCTTTCTATAGCTTGCTCTTCATCTAACAATCAACAAAAATTAATGCATAGATACACATATCAAGAGGTCTTTTAAGGGTTGTAATGGGGTTAGGGTCAAGGTAGGATTGTATTTGGTCAAGTGGACTAAAATCTGAATCCTTAATTAACCTAAACTTCCCACCTAACTTAAGACAATCCATTTAATTAAAATGCAGAATCTAACTTCCCCTTAACTGTATTTTCTGCATATTCATGCATCCTAAATTTGAGTACAGCACATATGTATTGATACCAACACTTACTTTGGGACATTTTGTCCCCTTTTATTAATTGCTCTTTTTCTTTTCTTTTTCAGTTTTTTTCTTTTCTTTATTTTTTTCTATTATTATATTTTTTTCTCTTTTTTTTCTCAATGCATATGAAAAAGGTATTGAATGCAATAATATGTGTTCAACTATTATTTTGCACATTTTCACAAAAATATACAACACCCAATTACTCAAACCAAATATTTTCAAACCCAACTTTACCATACTTAAATCATGAGCACTTTTACTAGTCTAAGCTAACCAAGGATTCAAATTAAGGACATTATTGTTTGTCGCTTAGAGTTAATGATGAGCTAAAGTAAAGAAAAAAGGGGTAAAATGGCTCAACATTGGTTTGCAAAGGATAATGAAAGGTAAGGCCATATGGGTATGTAAGCTCAGTGAAACAAGGCCCCCATCATATAAGTGCATGCATACATCAAATAATGAAAATATAGAATTAAGCAAGACAAAGATCACAATTTTAGAGAGAAAAATACACACCAAAAATAAAATATTGGTTGGTAAAATGCAACCAATCAAGTGGGATCAAAATCTCACTGGTTTTGTGTGTTCGAGCTTTAAATCATGTTCCAAAATAATATTTCTTCAAACAAGTTTTTCAAAAAGTTTTTAATTTAAATTAGTGAAATACTATAAAAGGTTTCTTGAAAAAGAAAATATTACTTCAACCAAGTAATGGTAATATATGCACAAAATCAAATAAATATGCAATCAAACATGCAAATGCAACAATGAAAAAAAAAAATTGGTGTTGAGAAGGGACTAACTAACCCATGGAGATCGGTATCGACCTCCCCACACTTAAAGATTGCACCATCCTTGGTGCATGCAACGATGTGCAGGTGGGCGGGGGTTTGTGGTTCCTCAGCCGGTGCTCGTTGTAGAGTCTTTCTTTTTACCCTTCCTGGTGGCCATCCTAAAAAGGGAGAGGAGAAAGGGACATGAAGTCAAAGTGATAGAGCAGAGAGGAGGGCAGTATGAGTGATAATCATGCCAAAGTAAAGAAGAATGTCGTTAACACATGGTCACGATTCCATGAAATTAGGACATCAGTGGAAACATAGCATGATAAATTGAGGTAATTAAATGCAAGATGTTTATTGGCATGCTGGCAAAGGCATGAGAAGCATAGGTCAAGCATCAATTTAAAATAAGTTGGATTAAAGAGCACTTGTATGATGACAATTGTGAATGATAATTTCAAATATAGGTAGATTACAAGTAGTGTGAGTTAAAAGAGGAATGAAAGTAATAAATTCAAATATGTATGAGAGCCAAATTTAAAATATCAATTGTCAAACCAATCCTTATAATAGTCACAAGCTCCGTTATAATAAAGTAAAATCCAAATAAAGCTCCAACACTAACATAAAAATGCATGAAAATAAAAAAGAAAGGAGAAAGATGGAAGAAGAAAGAAGGAAGAAGGAGGAAGGAGGAAGAAAGAAATAAGAAAGGAAAAGAAAAAGTAGGATTTGGGGAAGAAAAAGATAAGATATTTTGGCAGATTAAGATAAGTTGTGCGGCACATTCGACGCGGACGCGTGAGTGACGCATTCACGCGGATAGCGCTTCTATGAATTGACGCGGACGCGTCATCCACGTGGTCGCGTGGATCGATTTGTGCCATTAGCGCGAGGGCATCCTCGCAGTCGCGCAACTCTCTGTTTGAAATTCATATTGCCAAATCTTTGCGTGACGCGGTCACGTGGTCAACGCGATTGCGTGGATGGCCTAAATTTGAAAATGGCGCGAATGCGTGGGGCACGCATACGCGTGGCAGGGCTTGTGCTGCTAGCACGAGTCCAGCCCAATTCTAGCTCTACTTTCGGCCATACACCCGTTTTATGTCGATTTTGAGGCACGCATTCGCGTGGCTGATGCGGACGCGTGGGTGACGCGGACGCGTGGGAGGCATTTTTCCCACATGACGTGGACGCGCATCGACGCGGTCGCGTGGACTAATTTGTGCCAAAGGCATGCCTCCAGCCGCACTTTCGCGTGACTCTCTATTCAATTTTCTATTCTTCCCAACGCACCTATGACGCGGACGCGTCAGCGACGCTGTCGCGTCGCGTGCGATTTTTTTTATGCAGTATGCATAATGCAAAATGCAATAAATGTTATGCAGAAATTTCAGGTTCAAACAAAATTCAAAAACAAAGCAAAATGAAAATGGAACGATCATACCATGGTGAGTTGTCTCCCACCTAGCACTTTTAGTTAAAGTCCTTAAGTTGGACATTTGATGAGCTTCCTGCTATGGTGGCTTGTGCTTGAATTCGTCCAGAAATCTCCACCAGTGTTTGGAATTCCAACAGCCTCTAGGGTCCCAAACGAGGCATGTAAAGCCCTTAGGTGAGTTTAAACAGGCTTCAAGGCTCCCGGGGTGTTGAATGTCAGAACAGACTCCAGGATCCCAAACTTTTCCTCTACACCCGTCTTTGTCTTGATCTACATTTTTCCAGCTAGGTGGTGAGTAGTCTGAATTCTCACTGCAGTGACCAAACAACTTCTGAGATCCTTTCAATTTAGCTTGACACCAATCTTTGCAACTCAAATTGAAGTGTGAAACCTCATTGAATCTTGCATACCAGCTCTGAGTGCGAGTCATTTCCCTTTTGCTCTTAAAGCCACAAAGAGCTATAAGCTGGCCATCTGTTTCAAGTAGACCATATTCAAGTGGAAAGGTAAAGATGAAAGTTAAGGATTTTACCCACTTGAAGTTGGAGTTGGGTGGTAGTGGCCTTGGGATAAGTGTTTCCAGTGGTTCTGCAAGCTCTACTCCCTTGTGGTCTTCAGTGAATTCCTCCACTTCTTTGCAAATTTCTCCCATTTCAACCATGTTTTGATCAAAGTCATTGATATCTTCCTCATCACTTGAGTCATAATTAGGAGGGTGAGAAAAGTCGACCTCTGCATCATCTTCGTATTCACTTGGGAAAGATTCTTCTGTCTCACAGAATTCACTTGCGGATGCAAGTTCATTACTAGGAGAGCTTGACTTGTGATTTTCATTCTCAAGGAAACTTGCATCTTGGGTTATTCCGTCCAGTTCTTCATAAGATACTTGCTTTGGAGGCTATGCAATATCCTCCTTAGCATCAATTGTAACGTCTTCGACGGAATTCTCCACAACTCTGGATTCCTGCGGAGGTTCGGCATCTCCTAAATCTTCAACCAACTCTTCTTTTTCTATAATGACAGCTTCCTCTACTTGTTCTAGTGCGAAGTTATGCTCTATACTGTCCACTGGAGTTTCTAGTGTCTCCTTCATGCTACGTTCTTCATTGGATTCCCCACATGAAGCCATAGGGGTTTGTTGAGTGTCCGAACGTCGGGAAGGTAATTGATTTATTGCTTGCTCCAGTTGATGAAAGGTTGCATTAAATTGGTCTACTGATTCTTCGAAGTGAACCTGTGATTCTTGGCTCGATGGGTATGGACATGGTGCATAGGGTAGTGGTGTTTCTTGGGAGTAATTGGATTGGCGTTGGGGCGGATAAGGATCATATGGTGGCAAATGGTGAAAATAAGCTTGTGAGTATGGTGGTTCGAAGCTATGTTGAGAGGATGGTCTCTGAGCATAGGGTGGGGCTTGTTGGTAGCTACAAGGGGTCCACCATATCTATCAGTTCGGTATGCATTGTAGAATGGTCTCTGTTCATGATATCTTGGAAGGTATTGTTGCCTCAAGGGTTGATCATATCCTCTTGGCTCCATCCATCTTTAATTACTTAGACCGTGATGCATATTCCTGTTATAGCATCCATTCCTTTCAACAAAAGTAGAACCAAACTCAAAGCGAGAGGGGTGAGAATTCATAGTAGTTATTAGAAATAAGAAGGGAAAACAAAAACAAATAAACAAGTAAAAGAAAAATATTTACAATAACCAATAATAAGGCACACGTTTGCAATTCCCCGGCAGCGGCGCCATTTTGAAGAACTAAAGATTGATGGTTTAGAAGTTATAATAAATTCTCGTTGCAAGTATAGTTTCTAAACCAAGAAATCAATCTTTCTTACAAATGTTTGGTTGTCACAAGTAACAAACCCAATAAAATTTATAAACCGAAGTATTCAAACCTCGGGTCGTCTTCTCAAGGAATTGCAGGGAAGTATGAATTATTATTGGTTATGCAAAACAGTGTTTTTGGGTTTTGAAAAGGTTTTGAACAAGAGAAATAAATTGCAGGAATTAATAAATTAATAACTAATAAAACTCTTGGCAAGATATGAAAACTGGAAGTTCTATCCTAGTTATCCTTATCAATGGTGCTGAGAATTATATTTTTGCTCCCACTAAGTCAACCTCTAACTATGAAGGTCAGTTAAGTGGACAAATTAATTTAATACCTAAAGTCCTAGTCAACTCTTTAAGGAAAGACTAGAGTTATAGGAATCTAAATTAATCAGCAAGAATAATAATTATCAATCACGATGAGTTTGATAACTCAAGAGTTACCAATTAATCAACCAAAGCTAATAGTAAACAATCTAAATTAAAAATAAGGAAAAACAATCATGAGTCTGAAATACCTCAAATTATATTAATTAAGAAAATCAATCCCAACATGGAAAACTTCATAAGCCAAATAGGCAACATAAGTAATACAAGCATTAAAGCATCTGAAAGTAAAAGAGAAATACAAAGTAAAAGGAATATTGATCCCGATGAAGAGTCGAAATCCTAAATCCTTTAAGAAGAATCCTAATCCTAAATCCTAAGAGAGAGGAGAGAACCTCTCTCTCTAAAAACTACATCTAAAACCTAAAATTGTGAGTAATGATTGAATGTATGATGATGAATTAATGGATTCCCCCACTTTATAGCCTCTAATCTGTGTTTTCTGGGCCGGAAACTGGGTCAGAAACAGCCCAGAAATCACTGAGTGTGAAATCTGGTTCGTACAGGTCGCAGCAAAGTGACACGGAGGCGTCATCCATGCGTTTGCGTGGATTGAAGTTCGCAGATGCGACGTGGGCGCGTCATCCACGCATTCGTGTCACCTAACTTCGAAGCAGCTATGGAAAATTATATATCGTTGCGAAGCCCCGGATGTTAGCTTTCCAACGCAAGTAGAACCATCTTATTTGGACCTCTGTAGCTCAAGTTATGATCGTTTGAGTGCAAAGAGGTCAGGTTGTACATCTTAGCAATTTCTTCAACTTCTTGTATTCCTTTCACTTTTCCATGCTTCCTTTCCATCCTCCAAGTCATTCCTGCCCTGTAATCCCTGAAATCACTTAACACACATATCATGGCATCTAATGGTAATAAGAGAGGATTAATATTAGCGAATATAAGGTCAAAGAAGTATGTTTTCAATCATAGTACAAAATCCGGAAGGAAAACATAAACTCATGCAATTAGTATGAATAAGTGTATGAAAGGCTGATAAAATCCACTCAATTGAGCACAAGATAAACCATAAAATAGTGGTTTATCAGAGACACCCCACCATGGTAAACTCTTTCCACTCTCTTGTAGTGTTGATTAATAAGTGATTTGAGTTACCAGTGTAGGTAGTTTCTCTCTTCATATAGGCTTGTTTTAAAAATTTGGTTGCTAGTTGCTTGTGATGCAAGTTTTCCTTGCTTATAGGTGAAAACCCTTTAAAAGCCAAAAAGATTTTTGTCAATTTTGCATTTATAGTTGATTTTGAGTTCTAGGTACTGTTAGGAGGATTTTAGGCTATTTTTAGTACTTTTGAAAAAAAAAGGGGGCAGGGACGCGTACGCAGATTGTACGCGCACGCGGCTGCAACCCTATACATGAATCTAGAGAGTTGGACTAACATGGCTCAAACATTAAGCTTCCCACGCAAGCTGTACCCCACGTGGACGCGTACATGACACGTACGCGTCGACACGTTGGTGCAACACCCATACTTATGACTCGAGAGTTGTGCTAACTCGGGGCCAATACTATGCCTCTGGCTCTACCCCCATGACGCGGACGCGTACAGTACATGTACGCGTCAGAACACATACTCCTCGCCACGCTTAGACACACCTGACACTTCCGCGCCCACTCCTTATTTCGTCCATCCACGCGGACGCGTATAGGACGTGGATGCGTGGATTCAAAATGCCTTAACCACAGGGACGCGAGAACCCTAGCGCAGTTGCGTACCTCACTCCCCCTCCAACGTTTCATTCACCACTTCCTCTCCCTCAACCCCTTCTCTCTTCTAATGTTCTTTCTCCCTTCCCTCCATAACCACTCCATTGCTGCTTACTCCGGCCGTCACCGTCCGACGAGCTCATCACCGCCACCGCCACCACAGTCCCCTCTCTCCTCTCTCCCCTCTCCCCTCTTCTCGTCTCTATCCCTTTTCACCTCTCTCCCTCACCATCTCTCTCGGCCAACCCTCTGCCTTTGCCCATCACCGCCGCGCGCCTCCACTACCGCCGGCGACTTGCGAACCCACCACAATCACCACCAACCATTCTCTCCTCCCATTTCACCCCCCGTTCCCTTACTGCTTCACCGCGCCCTATTCCCTGCACCCCTCTGCACCTTGTGTCACGCCTCTACTCTGCTCCTCCGCCCGCGCTGCTTTCTGCGCCGCCGCGAGGTCCACCGCCACCACCATTTCTGGGCAGCACTGCTATCTTCTCCCTTCCATTTTTCCAATTCTGTTCTCCTTACCTTCCAGGTCTCCCCTGCCTCACCATCCCTTTGTTTTGCTTTCTTTTTCATTAATTCTGTTTGTTATTGTTAGCTAGTGTAGTTGTTTAATTTTTGTTTGATAGGTTAGATAGAGATGCATGCTGTTAGGTAGCTAGGTTGTGGTTAGAGGATTCTAAGCCAGATAATTGCTCCGTTCTTGTTTACTTTTTGAATATAAATTGCTCGGTTGCTGATTGGTGATGTCCTGTGTAAATTATGTTACTGTTGTGCTGCTTTTTCAATGTTGCCTTGCTGAACTTCAATTGTGTAAATTGAGCTTGATGCTACCTGTGCATATGCAATCCATGCTTTTCTCATGTTTGTTTCAATTTTTGGATTCATATGCCTGTATTTTACTGCTATTTGCTATCCGGGAACATCCGATTTATTGCCAAAATGTTGCCCAAATTTCTAGAAATTGTTTTGTTTTTAACCCTGCTACCTAGAATTGAACTTGACACTTTCGAAATTGAGATTTACTTGATTTCACCAAGTTCAATTCTTAGGTTACTTTGGTTGGCATTTCCGTGTTTGTTTTGATTCCCATGATATGCATCGAATAAGTTTGTTCATGGAATTGTTTGTCGGATCTCTATGTCAAACAATACCTTACCTAACTCATCAACTTGAACGTTCTTGTGCTTTTAGTTTTCAAGTTACGTCCAATGCCTTATGCCTTCTTGGTCAAGGTTCCATTCTCAACTTACTTGACCAATGAAGCCAATGCTAAGTTCACCAATTGATGTTAACTTGCATTTTCTTGATTAAGGTTCATTCACTTGTAATTGTTGGTACCTTCCACTAGTGTGACCCTTTTCATTTGAAGTGTTTTCAACTTGCTTTAGTCACACAAAGTGCAATTCAATTTTTCCAACACCAATTATTATAATGTTAGTGACATTGTGCATTGTTGATGACTTGCTCTCCATTCTATGCTTTTATGCAAATTCATATTTCATCATCAATGATTGCATTATCCTTATGAATGTGAGGGTGCTTATTTTCCATACTTTTTGAATTGCTCTTGATTGAGCCAATAACCGTCATACCGATAATTTTTAACTGGTTTTCTAACTTCTAACTTGCTTAACTTTCTAACTCTTCTTTTTAGTTTCAAACTAACCCTTTCACCATTCTTTTGGGTATGACAATTCTTGAACTTAATAAACAAGCATTGTGCGATTATTGCTTGAATTCTTGGTTTATGGCTTTCATTGATTTCTGAATTTTGTTGCTTACATTCCAAGAATGCTTTTCTTTTAACTCACTTCATGCATATGTCAATCCTTACTTTCTATTTCTCTACTTGGCTTAATTGTTTATATCCTGTCATATCTGTTTTCCAGGATGTCTAATAGAGGGAAAGCTAAGGGTGCCTCTAGAAAAAGGAAGCAACCTCAATCTTCCGCTACTTCTCCTTTTGCCAATTATGCTAAAAACCCTCTTTCGGAGAAGGACAAAGCAGATCAGCAACTACCGCCTACCGATAAAGACAGGTTTCCCAACCTGTATTGTGAGCTCTACTTCCTGACCTATCAGCAAAAGAACCTCAACATAGAAAAGAAACTATCCATTCCCGCCGACCTGAAGCGATCCATTGAGGCCCATATTCAAGGGACGGGTCAAGGTTTTGTTGATAGGGAGTTGGGTAGGGTGAACATATCATGGGTCAAGAAATTTTATTGTAATTTCTTCAGATACAACTTTGATTCGGTTTACCTACGAGGCGGATGGATATTGGTTATAGAGGCTACTATTGAGGATGTACTCCACTGTCTATCTAAGACTGGTGATACAGATGCCTATGAGCAGGCGGAGGTGGAGATGCATTGTATGACTTTTGATTATGAGTCCTTGAGGTGTGTTATTGCCACCCCGGATGTCCCTTGGGAGATGGATGCTGTAACAAGAAACCCAAGGGGATGCTGTTTGCTTATTTGTCGAGAGAGGCTAGGACATGGTAGCAGATCTTTGCCCACTATGTCATGCCTACTGCACATTTTACTAAGATTCCGGTGGACATGCTCGTCCTGATCGGATGTGTTATGAAGGGGAAGGAGGTGTACTTCCCCCGTTTGATCAGGAGGTACATGTGGCGAGCACTGATGCAGGTGGAAACTGTCTCTCAACAAATTTCCTTCGGCAAGTGTACCAAATTTTGTCGTAAAGTAAAAACTCACAATAGAGTGAGGTCGAATCCCACAGGGATTGATTGATCAAGCAACTTTAATTAGAAGAATGTTCTAGTTGAGCGAATTCAGAATTTGGGTTGAGATTTGCAGAAAATAAAATGGCGAGAATGTAAATAACAGAAAAAGTAAATGCTAGAATTAAAGGGCTGAAAGTAAATAACTGAAAGTAAATTGCAGAATTGTAAATGGGAATGGGGTGTTTGCTCATGAAAGTAAACGCAGAAATTAAAGAGAATGGGTGAGATCAGAATTGGGGAGTTCATTGAGCGCAGGAGATGTTGCAATTCTCCGGATCAAGTTCATTTTCATCTCTTCCTCAATCAATGCACTCGTTGATCCCCTTGGCAATCTTAATTGATTGAATTACAATTTCTTGCAATTCATTCTCTCAAATCTTGATCAATAGCCAATTCCTTGGTCAATTGCTCATGAGAAGAGATGAAGTGTGGTCACTGATTATGCCACATGCATTTCCCAAATCAAGTATTGAGAGGATTATAGTCACATATCCATCCAAACCCAATTTGGTCCAGCATGAGAAAGCATTTCTAGCTTGATCTCTTCATTCCTCTTTCAAGGTTCAGAAGAGATCCAAGTTTGAATAGCTCCTTTTCCAAGATAACTACCCAATGGGATGAAGATCGAAAGCTTTCAAGTAAAATCAAGAGAAAAGATAGAAGAAGAATAATGAAAATTAGTATTGATCCATCAACTTACAACAGAGCTCCCTAACCCAATGAAAGGGGTTTAGTTGTTCATAGCTCTAGAAAATGAAAACAAAGATGGAGAATACATCATCATGGAACTAGAAGAGCAGAGTAAAATACAGAGAGTAGTGCTATTTTCCCCACTTTCCAGCCCCCTAAATAATTCAAAGCTACTCCTATATATACTACTCTTCTCAGCTTCTAGTTGGCTCTTCAAGTCTTGGGCCTTTGGATCTTGAGTTTGAAGCAGTTCTCTTCTTCATTTGGGCTTGGTTTTACTTGCAGAGAGAAAGTGTGAAGTGGGCAGAGACTTTAGCTCAGGACGTTAAGGGTGTTAATGTTTTAGTGAAAGTATGAGTTCGAAAACGTTAGTGACACTCAACATTGTCACTAACGTTCGAATGTACCCCTTTGCCTCACGTTAGAGCCCACGTTAACTAGGTTAACGTGGCTTCTAACGTGGCCTTCACGTTAGAGTCCACGTTAACTAGGTTAACGTGGCTTCTAACGTGGCCTTGCCAACCTTCGAGAATGTTAGTGACACTTAACATTGTCACTAACGATCCAATGTGCCCCTATGTCTCACGTTAGAGTCCACGTTAACTAGGTTAACGTGGCTTCTAACGTGGCCATTCTTAGCCATCCCCAACGTTAGTGACAATGTTGAGTGTCACTAACGTTGGCTCATCTTTCACTCATCATCATTAGCTTTCCACGTTAACTAAGTTAACGTGGAAGTTAACGTGGCTCCTTGGGGTTTTGTGGTTGCTTCCAACGTTAGTGACAATGTTGGGTGTCACTAACGTTGTTGACCACCCTTGCCTCTTACGTTAGGTCCCACGTTAACCAAGTTAACGTGGGAGTTAATGTGGTACATTGCACCTTAGGCCAACGTTAGTGACAATGTTGAGTGTCACTAACGTTGGCTTCCTTCCCCCTTTTAACGTTAGAGGCCACGTTAACTAAGTTAACGTGGACTCTAACGTAGCCACTTATGATCATTGGCCAACATTAGTGATAATGTTAAGTGTCACTAACGTTGGCTCAAAGTCCCTTCTTCACGTTAGAGTTCACGTTAACTTAGTTAATGTGACTCTTAACGTGGGCAATGATGGCTTCGAGAGCGTTATTGGCAATCACGTTTCTCATTAACTTTGCAAGTTACCTCCCATTCCACGTTAGTGGTAACGTTAATTAGATTAACGTGACTGCTAAGTGGTTCTTCCTTGCTTCCTTTGGTCCTGAAATCAAGCAATAGAGTGCATCAAAGATCTAGTCCAAGTCATGGGTAATGCAACATACAATTTGTTATTAAACTCATGCAAAATCCTTATGAAATCATGTAAAATTCACAATGTATGCTTGAATCAAGGTGTAAGTGAATATCTACCCAAAACTAGCTTATTTCCTAAAGAAATGCATGAAACTACCTTAAAAATAGTAAAGAAAAGGTCAGTGAAACTGGCCAAGATGCCCTGGCATCACAACACCAAACTTAAAGCTTGCTTGTCCCTAAGCAAGTACTGGAACAAGAAAATGATGAATGGAATGCCAAGAGAAATGAGTCATTCTTGTGGAAGTCATGTCATTGATTTTATGGTGGTTTCATGCATAGCAACTTAGGTTCATTCCATTACTGGCTTTCAGACCTTTATCATGTCCTAAAACACTGATTTTGCTTACATCCCATGAGACTTTTATTGATCCTTTTATTGTCATTCAAGGGCTTATTTGTGTTCTTCAAGCTAAGTGCTCTATAAGGGGGCAACTCTTTAAGATAAGATTTCAGCCAACACTCCCGAACCAGTTAGTTCAAGGTGCTAGGTGTTGAGACACCCATAAGGACTTACTCCCTCAAGTCTCTCCCCCATACATACACACCACAGGCATCTGGTTCATTTATTTTCCTTCTTGAGACCTTGGTGTCCAGCACCTCTTTGGGTTACTAAATGCTCTGTAGTGAGGGTTACTCTTGACAGTGGACTTTCAGCTGATAATCCGAGTTAGTTAACCCAAGTTACCAAGTGATAAGGCACCCCTAAGAGCTTATTCATCCAAGTAAATCACTCACACAGGAACACCACAGACACATGCCTCAAGATTAAAACCATTGGTGCCTAGCCTTATTGCTTACTCTTTTTCTTTTGTTTTTCACTTTAAGTGTTCTTTCCCTTTCTCTTATTAGGATCTTGTTATTTACTTAGTCTCATGGGTATATTCAAAGTATAGTATTCAGGCCAGATAGTTGTCATCCCCACCTTATGGTTGAACCAACTTAGCTAACTTATGATCACACCAAAGACTCATGAATGCACTTCCATATTATGAACTCCACTCTGGTCTATTTAAAACACAATCATTCTCTTTTTCATTTGATTTAAAAGACAAGCATACAATAAGTAATGGTATGATGCAGTAACACTTAAACCAGAAATCATAGACCTAAGCAATTAAACTTAAAATGCATAATTGAAAAGGTTCAAACTATCGTGGAAGCATATTCTATTTCATACAAGATCTTTCTTATCTAAAAATGGAAAAAGAAAGACAAAAGAAGGAGCTTCACCACCTTTTACTCATGTGGTTGTCCATGCTCTCCTTCTTGCTTGTCCTCTTGGTGTTTTTCTTGAGTGCTTGTGCTCCCACTTCCTTTGCCTTTCCCAAGCAGTTTCTTCCAGAAGCCAGCATCTTCCATCTTCTTCTTTAGTGTGTCCTTCTGCTGTTTAACTTTCCTTTCTTCTTGTTCAACAAACTCTTTTTGGACCTCATCAAATGTGGGAATGACATAATGTAGATGATGCATATTGCTGGACATGTAGTTCAACCTGGCCTGAGTGTTTACGTTGAACTCATCCCTATGTAACTGCCTTCCTTCATTCAGCACATTGAACTCATTGAATGATTTCATTTGAGCTAGTTGCCACTGGTTGAGTTCTTGAAGGCGTTTATGTTGACGCTCTTGCCTCTCAGTAACTTGGTAGATGGCTTGAGTGAGTTGGGAGTATTGCTCCTGTTGCTGCTCCATGTATTGTTTCTGCCACTCTTCTTGTTGTCTCATCCAGTTGGACTGAATGTGAAGTATTTGCTCTTGTCCCTCCATATGTCTCATTCCCAAATCCTCAATGGCTCTTAGAAGGTGAGTCAAATTTAGGTTTGCTAGGTCATAATGCTCTTCTTGTTGATATTCTTCCTGATGATATTCCTCTTGATGAGTTCCTTCCTTGGCTTTTTGATTTCCTATATGTGGCCTTCTTTGTTGCTGAGCAGGTGTGGTATAGACCAATCGCTCGAGTGTAACTGGCCTCCCTGGGTTAACCCAGTCTGGATTGCTGTCCTCAAATACCACCCTTGCCTTGTTGCACAGGCGGAGAATGGTGCTGGGGTACCAAAGCCTGGCACCTGAATCAACCTTCTCAGCTAAATCTTGAATCCCCTCGGCGATGAGCTCATGCACATTGATTTCCCCACCCTGTACCAAGCAATGCACCATAGTAGCTCGATTGATGTTAACTTCTGAATTATTTGCAGCTGGTAGGATGGACATCCTTACAAGTTCAAACCACCCCTTGGCTTTAGGGCTAAGGTCTCCCCTCTTGATGAACTTGGGCCTCCCATCTGCGTACCTCTCCCAATCAGCTGCTATAACACAGATGTCTAGCACTATCTCTGAGAGCTCATCATTATCAGGGCTTCTACTTATCCTTGCCTGATAACTGGCCTCATCAAAATGAGGTGATTTCAGGTGAAGAGCTCTTGTTATGGCACTTGGGCTGAAGTCCACCTCCTTGCCTCTCACGTAGATTTTGAAGGTTGGGGCCTTAGTCTTGCCTTCTCTAACTACATTTGCATAGAATTCTTTGATGAGGTTTCCATTGATCTTCCCTTCTGGACTTGTGAGCAATTGCCACCCCCTCTGTTCGATTTTCTCCCAAATCTGTGGTGATTCATTTGCATTGATTTGGAATATTAACTCTAGCAATATCTTTCTGGCCCTTATCCGCTCAAATTCACGCTCATGAAAGGCAGTTTTGAATCTCTTCTCATCGAAAGGAACACTCTCCATGGGTTCCTTCCTCTTTTGCCTCTTTGAGCTTGATGATGCCATGAACTTGGGTTGCTGTTTTTGAGGGGGTTGGAGGATACGGATAGATGAAGAGTGGGTTGGTTAGGACAAAGTATGATGAAGGGTTTTAGCAAGCCGAAAGTGTGAAGAGTGAGAGTGGGGGTTTGAATGTGAGGAGTGAGCATGCACTAAGGTTCCCTTATATAGGGAGATCATGAGAGAACGGAAGGTGTGGATTGCAAGAATGGTTGCTTGATGGACGGTTGGGGTTGTGCATGAAGGAAGGACAAGGATCATCACTTAATGAGAGTGAATGGTTCGGTCTTCAAGGGTCTCCTTTCTTCAATGTTGCATGGCAACGTTTCCCCATGCGTTCTTTTTTGAGACAAGTGTGTAGTTCTCTTCATGAAGTGGCCGAATCCCCCCATTTAATTGTCCAATCAATCCTCATCAATGCTCCTTTTCTTTTCCCTATAAATATAAAATAAGAAAAGTAAGAAAAGATATCAAAATGACAATATGAACTTTAGGGCTAGAATTAAAAAAAAAAAGAAAAGATTAGATTGTTTATTTATGAATTCCAACTAACTAACTAACTGTGGGTCCTTATATGCATATTGGTGGCACCATGGGGTGACACCAAACTTAGTGTGGAGTATTGTGGTGAAGAGTTCTGTTCAAAGCTCCAAGACTAGCATGCACCTTGGTTTGCTTTGAACACCAAACTTGTTCCTCACTATATACTGCACAATAAGGATTTCACCAAGTGTTTGTCAAGTTTGGGTTGGACTTCATAAACATTGACTTATTTACTTTTCTAAAAGCATATAAAACATGTGTTGCCTCCCATGAAGCGCTTCTTTAGCATCACTAGCTTGACGTTTCTCCCTCATCAGGGTGGTTGGTAATGCTTGAAGTCTTCCCCTCTTGCTGTGGACTTGTATCCATTGGTTATATCAATTATCTCGACATGTTCCAGGGAGAGAACTCTGTTGATAGTGAAGACCTTAGGTAACTGAGATGGTACAGTGGGGAGATTAGGGGGAATATCTGGGAAGTAAGCTGAGATCACTCTATCCCTTGGAGAGATGTCTTCCGTAGGGATCTTTTTGTTCCTCCACTTCCTTGGTACCTTCTTCCTTGTGTCTTTTGACATTGCCTTTCTCTTGATGACTCCTTCCTCTAAGGTGGTTTTGTTGCTTCCTTCACATATCTCTGGTGGTTTAGGTTCCTCCAGTTTTTCCTTGAGTTGTGACAACTGCCTATTTCCTTGTTCCTCATGCATGGGTTTCCCTAGATGGGTTGGGTGTGCTTCAATGCTTGCTTCCTCCTTTAACATCACATTGTGATCTTTGCTTGGTTTCTTGTGCTCTTGGTCTGCTTCTTGTGAGAGTTTGAAGACATTAAAGCTGAGTCGTTCATCATGGATCCTCAATATTAGCTCCCCTTTCTCCACATCTATGAGTGCTCTGGCTGTAGCTAGGAATGGTCTTCCCAATATGATTAGGTGAGTGTGACTCTCTTCCATGTCCAGAATGACAAAGTCTGTTGGGAGAAAGTATTTCCCAACTTTTAGCAACACATTTTCCACCACTCCTATTGCTTGCTTTTGCGTCTTGTCAGCCAGTCTGATGACCACATCAGTGGGCATTATCTCATTGATCTGCAGCCTCTTTACCAAGGATAATGGCAGTAAGTTGATGCTTGCCCCCAAATCACAGAGTGCTATATCAAACATTGTTTCTCCTATGGCACAGGGGATGTGAAAACTCCCTGGGTCTTTTCTTTTTGCAGGAAACTCAGGTTGAATAAGGGCACTACATTCCTTGTTCAACACTATAGTCTGGCCTCCTTTGAGTGAGCTTTTCTTGGGAAGAAGTTCCTTTATATACTTGATGAATGCAGGCATTTGTTGGATGGCCCTGATGAATGGTATGTTCACATGCAGAGATGCAAACAAGTCTAGGAACCTTGAGTATATTCTCTTCCCCACAGCAACATTGAGTAGTTGGGGAAATGGTGCATAGAGCTTAAGCAACTCTTGTTGTGAGATTTCTGGTTCTTGGTGATCTCTATCCTCCTCCTCTGTTGAGTTGTCTTCAGGCTGTTTGGAGAGTTTACCTTGCTTGTCTTCACCCTCTTGATCACTTGTAGTGACCATTTTGCAATCTTCCCATCTTACTTTCTTTGCTTCTCCTCTTGGGTTTTTCTCCGTGTCACTTGGGAAGCTATCAGTAGGTTTGGGAATCTTCTGAGCTAAGCATCCCACTTGGAATTCCAGCTTCTTGATGGTCTCTCCCTGGTTCTTAATATTGGCTCGCACCTCCTCTTTGAACACCTTGTTTTCTTGAATCTCTTGGCATATTCCTTCAAGTAAGGTTTCAAGCTTAGAGAGTCTGTCATCAATTGATGGTAGATTGGGATTAGAGGTGGAAGGATGAGAGGTGTTGTTGTGGTTTTGATATGGGTGTGGAGAAGTGTTGTTGTGGGGGTGTTGATATGTCCTCTGTGTGAATTGTTGATGAGCTACATTTTTGTTGGAGTTGTAACGTCTCTGGTCTTGGTTTTGATCTTGCTGATTCCCCACCCAAAGTTTGGGTGGTTCCTTCATCCAGGGTTGTATGTCTTGGAGTATGGATCATGGTTCTGTCTAGGTGAATTTCCAATGTAATTGGCTTGCTCAAGGTTACCCTCTGCTTCTTCTTCAACTCCTTCTTGGGTTGTTGAGGAGGTGGTGATTGCTGCCACTTGGTTCCTCTCCATCTTCTTGGTGAGGCCAGCTAGCTGCTTGGTAATGAGCTTGTTATGAGCCAGCAGAGCATCTACATTGTTTAGCTCTATCACTCCTCTAGTGTTCCCTCTTTCAGAAGCATATAAGTAGTCATTCTCAGCTACAGTCTCAATTACATCTATGGCTTCTTCAATGATCTTCTTCTTGTTCAATGATCCTCCAGAGGAATGGTCTACTGCCTTCTTTGATTCATATGACAAGCCTTCATAGAAGATGTGCAACTGCACCCATTCATTGAACATATTTGGTGGACACCTCCTTGTTAGGTCTTTGAACCTTTCCCAAGCTTCATAAAGTGTCTCCCCATCTTGCTGTCTGAACGTCTGCACTTCAGTTCTCAGCCTATTGATCCTTTGAGGGGGGTAAAACCTTGCCAAAAACTTATTCACTATCTCCTCCCAATTTGTCAGGCTTTCTTTTGGGAAGGATTCAAGCCATTTGGATGCCTTGTCCATAAGTGAAAAAAGGAACAAGAGCAGCCTATAGACATCCGGGTGGACTCCATTGGACTTCACTATGTCACAGATCCTCAAGAAGGTGGTCAAGTGTTGATTCGGGTCTTCTTGAGCACCTCCTCCAAATGAGCAATTATTCTGCACAAGAGTGATGAGCTGAGGTTTTAGCTCGAAATTGTTGGCATGTATGGTGGGCTTCTGAATGCTACTTCCACAGTTGCCTGGGTTTGGATTGATGTAAGAGCCTAACACTCTTCTATCCTCCCCAACATGATTTGCTCTACCTCCTCCCCCATGGTTATTAGCCTCTTCTTCATGTTGGTTTTCCATGTTGCCTTCCATGTTTAGTTCAAAGTGTTCCTCCTCCTCTTCACCACCGATTGCACGTTTTCCTCTTGCTTCCCTCCTTAATCTAAGGAGGGTCCTCTCTGGTTCAGAATCGAAGGAAGTTGAAGCCCCGCTTCTTCTCCCTGTCATACAACCAACAAGTACAAGCAAGTAACAATATGTGCACATAGTATTCCTGTCAGAATTACTGTTAGTTGTGAGTAATGCAATATATCAAACAGTTAGTAGGTTAGCAAATTGAATGGTAAATAACAAAGAACACGAAAGAGTAGAGGGGGAAGGGGAGAGGTTAACTAAGACAGAAAGTAAATTACTCAAACAGAAAAATTAAATCAACAAAACAAAAATGCTCAATCTAGTGATCTCCTAATTTAATCATTGTTGATGCACAATCAATCCCCGGTAACGGCGCCATAAACTTAATGCAGGTGGAAACTGTCTCTCAACAAATTTCCTTCGGCAAGTGTACCGAATTTTGTCGTCAAGTAAAAACTCACAATAGAGTGAGGTCGAATCCCACAGGGATTGATTGATCAAGCAACTTTAATTAGAAGAATGTTCTAGTTGAGCTAATTCAGAATTTGGGTTGAAATTTGCAGAAAATAAAATGGCGGGAATGTAAATAACAGAAAAAGTAAATGCTAGAATTAAAGGGTTGAAAGTAAATGACTGAAAGTAAATTGCAGAATTGTAAATGGGAATGGGGTGTTTGCTCATGAAAGTAAACGCAGAAATTAAAGAGAATGGGTGAGATCAGAATTGGGGAGTTCATTCAGCGCAGGAGATGTTGCAATTCTCCGGATCAAGTTCATTTTCATCTATTCCTCAATCAATGCACTCATTGATCTCCTTAGCAATCTTAATTGATTGAATTACAGTTTCTTGCAATTCAATCTCTCAAATCTTGATTAATAGCCAATTCCTTGGTCAATTGCTCATGAGAAGAGATGAAGTGTGGTCACTGATTATACCACATGCATTTCCCAAATCAAGTATTGAGAGGATTATAGTCACATATCCATCCAAACCCAATTTGGTCTAGCATGAGAAAGCATTTCTAGCTTGATCTCTTCATTCCTCTTTCAAGGTTCAAAAGAGATCCAAGTTTGAATAGCTCCTTTTCCAAGATAACTACCCAATGGGATGAAGATCGAAAGCTTTCAAGTAAAATCAAAAGAAAAGATAGAAGAAGAATAATGAAAATTAGTATTGATCCATCAACTTACAACAGAGCTCCCTAACCCAATGAAAGGGGTTTAGTTGTTCATAGCTCTAGAAAATGAAAACAAAGATGGAGAATACATCATCATGGAACTAGAAGAGCAGAGTAAAATACAGAGAGTAGTGCTATTTTCCCCACTTTCCAGCCCCCTAAATAATTCAAAGCTACTCCTATATATACTACTCTTCTCAGCTTCTGGGTAGGGGCCTTTTTCCTCCGTTTTTGGCTCTTCAAGTCTTGGGCCTTTGGATCTTGAGTTTGAAGCAGTTCTCTTCTTCATTTGGGCTTGGTTTTACTTGCAGAGAGAAAGTGTGAAGTGGGTAGAGACTTTAGCTCAGGACGTTAGGGGTGTTAACGTTTTAGTGAAAGTATGAGTTCGAGAACGTTAGTGACACTGAACATTGTCACTAACGTTCGAATGTACCCCTTTGCCTCACGTTAGAGCCCACGTTAACTAGGTTAACATGGCTTCTAATGTGGCCTTGCCAACCTTCGAGAATGTTAGTGACACTTAACATTGTCACTAACGTTCCAATGTGCCCCTATGTCTCACGTTAGAGTCCACGTTAACTAGGTTAACATGGCTTCTAACGTGGCCTTGCCAACCTTCGAGAACGTTAGTGACACTTAACATTGTCACTAACGTTCCAATGTGCCCCTATGTCTCACGTTAGAGTCCACGTTAACTAGGTTAACGTGGCTTCTAACATGGCCATTCTTAGCCATCCCCAACGTTAGTGACAATGTTGAGTGTCACTAACGTTGGCTCATCTTTCACTCATCATCGTTAGCTTTCCACGTTAACTAAGTTAACGTGGAAGTTAACGTGGCTCCTTGGGGTTTTGTGGTTGCTTCCAACGTTAGTGACAATGTTGGGTGTCACTAATGTTGTCGACCACCCTTGCCTCTTACGTTAGCTCCCACGTTAACCAAGTTAACGTGGGAGTTAACGTGGTACATTGCACCTTAGGCCAACGTTAGTGACAATGTTGAGTGTCACTAACATTGGCTTCCTTCCCCCTTTTAACGTTAGAGGCCACGTTAACTAAGTTAACGTGGACTCTAATGTAGCCACTTATGATCATTGGCCAACATTAGTGATAATGTTAAGTGTCACTAACGTTGGCTCAAAGTCCCTTCTTCACGTTAGAGTTCACATTAAATTAGTTAACATGGGCAATAATGGCTTCGAGAGCGTTATTGGCAATCACTTTTCTCATTAACTTTGCAAGTTACCTCCCATTCCACGTTAACGTGACTGCTAAGTGGTTCTTCCTTGCTTCCTTTGGTCCTGAAATCAAGCAATAGAGTGCATCAAAGTTCTAGTCCAAGTCATGGGTAATGCAACATACAATTTGTTATTAAACTCATGCAAAATCCTCATGAAATCATGTAAAATTCACAATGTATGCTTGAATCAAGGTGTAGTGAATATCTACCCAAAACTAGCTTATTTCCTAAGGAAATGCATGAAACTACCTTAAAAACAGTAAAGAAAAGGTCAGTGAAACTGGCCAAGATGCCCTGGCATCAAGCACATGTCCGTGGCATACTTCCATTCCCGAGTTTGATCACTACGATGGCTCAGCTAGCCGGTGCTCCATGGAGAGCGGATGACGTGTCACCACCACCCCCAGTCGATGGCAAGGAGAACTTTATTCCGTGGGAGACATGGGTGAATGAAAAGCCTCCATCCCGACGTCCATCTAGAGCTCGAGCCAGAATAGCAGCAGCAGCAGCTGGACCTTCATCTTCTTCAGCTGCAGCAGGACCGTCTACAGCGCTAGCAGCACCTTTAGCACCACCACCAGCTCCCCAGCTGATGTATCTCTTAGTATAGCGTCTCTTGCGCTTCATGGAGCGTAGTGAGCGCCGCATCATGCGACGCATTGATATAGTGGATCAGATGTTTGTAGCACTGGGTGTCGAGTTGCTACCTATTGCCGACCCTTCTTTCGCAAAGGAGGAGGAGCATGAGGAGGAGTAGGTTCAGCCAGAGGCACCTCCACAGACACAGGCTACCCCGGAGGTGCAGCAGCCCCCAGAGGAGCCACAGTCTCAACCCCAGCAGTCAGATGCGATCGTTGACCCTCACCCTGAGTCCAAGTAGTAGCATCGAGGACAATGCTTTATTCTAAGTGTGGGGAGGTCACCGTCGGTGAAATTGCTATTTTGGGTGATAAGTTCGGACATTTATCTTTTATTTTGCGCTATTTTTAGTATTATTGCTATATTATGGATTATTGAAACCTAGTTGACCCCTTGTGCATGTGAAATTTGTTTTGATTGGAAAAGGGGATAAACTAAGGAATTTTTAGCTTTCTCAATCACAACGTTGCATTTGGAATAAGCCTAGTCAAAACGATAAGATTTTTTTCAAGAAATTTATCTATAGGACACCAACCAATTGATTGGAAAATCTTTGTGGAAATTGCTTGAATTTTATATTTTGTGAAGCATGTTTTGAGCTAAGAACACAAGCTTGTAAGATTTGAGCCTAATGATGTGGTTACATCTTATAACCACTTATTTTCCTTCTTGTGTGCATTGTTCTCTTCCTATGATTGTGATCCTTGATTTGTTTAATTCTATATGTCCATTATTCCTTATATTCATGCATTTATATGATTGAGGCCATTGTTTCATTAGCTCACTTACCTAAATAGCCTTACCTTTTATCTTCCATTATTAACCAATTTTGAGCCTATGGTTAACCCAATTATTCTTTATTTAGCACATTACAAGGCTAAGGCGGAAAATAATGAAAGTCCCTTGTTTGGATCTTTCACTAGCTTAGGCTAGTGAGAGTGTTCATTATTCAAGTTTGGTGAGAGTTGGGAGCATTGGTTGGGATAAAAGGGTGTTTTGTATTTCTATATTTGGGAATTGGGTGCATGCTCATGTATTGATTAAATGTATAGACCTTATGCATTGATGTTCTTGTACAAAGTTTGAATGAAAGAAAAAATTGAGAAAAATAAAAGAAAGAGAAAAAATAGAAAAAGAAAGAAAAAGAAAACTAATAAAAAGGGGACAAAATGCCCCAAAGTAAAGTCCAACAAAAGCCAATGCATAGGTGTTGTGGAGTGAAAAGAAAATGCATGAGTATGTGAAAAAGTAAATTATGGGTAGTTAGGGTAGCTTTGAATTTGTATAGGTTATTATATAGGTTAGGTGGGAAAGTTTAAGCTCATCAAAGATTCAAATTTCAAGCTCACTTGACCATATATGACCACACCTTGACCCTAGTCCCATTACAACCTTTGAGAAAGTCCTCATGATATTTGTATGCATGCATTGAGTAATTGTTGATTGTTAGATGAAGAACAAATTTTGGAAAGCATGATTAGGGGAGAATTGAGTGAATCAACCCCTAAACACTTGAGTGACCAGAGCAGATACACATCCGGTGAGTGTTCGATTGCTCAATTACATGTTTTCACCACCATCATCTACATTTATACAAGTTTGTAAATCCTTTTGATAGTTTAATACAATTGTGGGTTGGATTTGATTCCTATTGCTCTAGCCCTTATGCTTGCGTATATTCTCTTGGAAGTTGATTTGTTTTGACCAAGCATTTGCATTCATATAGATAGTTACATCTAAGATAGTTGCATATAGTTTAGTTGCATTGAATAAATGTCATACCCCTTATTTCCTTCTTGGTTTAGCATGAGGACATGCTAAGTTTTAAGTGTGGAGAAGTTGATAAACCCCGTTTTTAGGGTTTATCTTGTGATGAAGTTAGAGCATTTTGTTAACCTTTCTTCACATTTATTCAATGAAATAGCATGGTTTTGTGATTGTCTCCTAATTTGTGCTCAAATGTGAAAACATGCTTTTAGACCTTTAATTTGATGATTTTAACCCTCCTTTGATTCCACTAGATGCATTGATGTGTTTGTTAGTGATTTCAGATTGAAAAGGGCTAGGAATGGAACAAAGTAGTGAAGAGAAAGCATGCAAAGTGGATAAATCATTAAAAGCCAAAGATTTAGGATGCGCCCATGGATGCGCACGTGCACTAGACGCATATGCGTGGATCGCGAAACTCTAGGGACGCATACGCGTCGATGCCCGCACGTGACTCCTTTAATGAAAGCGTGCCCAGCAATTTCTGAAGGGCTTCTGGCCCAATTTTGAAGCTGAACTTTGGCGGGAAAAGGCTAAAAGGACCAAGGATTGAAGGGGAAGGCAGCATTCCATTTATTAGACACATTACACACTTTAGATCTAGTTTTAGTGTTAGTTTCTAAAGATAGAAGCTCTCTCTTCTCTCTAGAATTAGGATTAGGTTAGGATAGAATTTCTTAGATCTAAGCTTTAATGTTTGCTTTCATCTACTTCTACCTTTCAATTCTATGTTGCTACATCTTGTTCCTTTACTCTTTTGTTGTAATTTCTTCTATTTTGTTTCTATACTTTGTTATTGAATTACTCTTGTTCCTTTTATTTTCTTTTAATGCAATTTGAGGTAATTCATGTTAATTGTGTCTTCTTTGATTATTGTTGTTAATCTTTTTCAATTAATTGTTGTTAGAATTCATTCTTGTTGTCAATTTACTATGCTTCCCTTTTATGCCTTCCAAGTGTTTGACAAAATGCTTGGGAGGATGTTAGAATAGAATTTTATGTTCTTGGCTTGGGAAGGTAACTTAGGAACTCTTGAGTCATTAATGTCCAAGTAATTGATGATTGGCAGCCATTGACTCTAGTTCTCACTAATTCAATTGGGGGATAGCTAGGACTTATGGTCTTGGATTGATATAACTCATTTGACTTTCCTTTACTCGTTAGAGGATGATTTAACGGGATTGATCCTTGCAATTATCATGTTGTGGTTAGTGATAAGGATAGAGATCCTTCACCACTAACCCTTGTCAAGACCGTTTTATCATTTGAACTTCCTTGCCATTTATTTTCTTGTCTCTTATCCAAAACCCCAAAATATACAACTCATAACCAATAACGAGAACACTACCCTGCAATTCTTTTGAGAGACGACCCGAGGTTTAAATACTTCGGTTATTATATTTATTAGGGGTTTGTTACTTGTGATAAACAAATTTTTGCATGAAAAGATTATTGTTGGTTTTGAAACTAAACTTGCAACGAGAATTTATTTGTGAATTCTTTACCAACCAAAAATCCAATCATCAGGTTTACACCAAACAATAATACATGTACATAGGAGATCTCCAATGCAATTAAGTCTATGTACGACAATCCATGGCTGAGCTATACAAAGATCCCTACTGAGACCAGAGAACGATGGTTTCAGAAATGGAAGGTAAAAACCCAATGTTGTTGAATTAACTGTATTTTAACTATATTTTATTTCGACTAACTAATGTTGTTGAATTACTATCTGAAGAAAGTTATATAGGATAAGGAACATGATATCTTGATTAGGAAGATCCACAACCACTAGATAGCTAGGAGACTTCAGCAGATGATGCAGGACGTTCGTTAAGGGCGCGACCACCTCACGATTTGGATCCGTTCAGATATTAAGAAGGAACTAGACGTCTATTTTTGTATTGATGAGGGGTTCAAGTATCGACGTCTGACGAACAGAACTAACAGGGCTTCAACAAGGTCATCAAAGTATATCGGTGGGTTGGCGACTTTCATGAAGGCGAAGAGCAGGCTGGTACGTAGTTTACTAATCTTTGTTAATTATTACGTGAATTAATTGTTACTTGATTTATTTATTAGTTGGTTTCAATATGTGTAGTCTAAAGCGTGAGGCGATATTGGTGGAGACCTTCAAGTATACCCATACATTGAAGGCCAACAAGAAAAAATTTACTGATGAGCGATCTGTGACTCATTATGTGAGTTTTAATTAATTCTACATTTGAAATGTATTCGATTTAAAGCCAATTAACTATCATCGTATTCATAACGTGTGTTACATAGTATGACTACATGAAGAGATTAGAGGCCACGACCCAACAATCTCAGCCTAGTGGGATGACCCCAGCTCTGATGCCTTAGTTGTAGATCCTGATAGGGTTTGGCGTGAGATTGCCTTTAAGCACTATAAGAATCACGTCTACGGGTTAGGGTCGTTCTTTGCTAGCGGCCTCTAGACCTCTACATTAGCGACTTCATCTGCCTCTGCCTTTGTCCCCAACCCTATCGATCTTGAGGAAGTTGTCAACTTGAGGGAGGAGCTGCAAAAGCTCACACATGAGTTTCACTAACAAGCTCAGCAGTCTGAGTAGAGGTACAACGAGCTTCTTACATGCATCGGAGACATCGTTGCCATCAGCTCCAAGCTGATGGAGAAGCTGGAGGGGTTAGAGTGTTTGCGAGACTAGATAGCGGTATATAACGACTAGATGCGCGCTGGAGGCAATGACAATGCTGATGTGGCACCGACATCAGCACCTAGCCCGCCACCTCAGCCGGGGAAAGACGACAACGACGATGATTACCAGGATCCATAGGGTTTAGGAATTTAATTTATTTTATATCTATTTCATTGTATTTTACTTCTTTAACTTTTTATTATATTTAGACCCTTGATATTTAATAAAATCATTAGTTGATTTCTGGTAATTTTAAATTTGTGCCCTAATTTTATAAACAAAAATTTTAATTTAACTACTAGTTGTGCAAGAAAAAAGATAATCGGGCAAAATATAATATGGTGCCAAAATTACCATCGGAAAACCAACTACTTATTTTTGTCACAGTAATTGCAAAATTCACCAGTAATTAGTGTCGGACGAAATAATCCACCGATAAAAATTTTCCGGTACAGTTTATACCGTCAAATTCAATCCGATCGTAAACTATTTACTGGCGGATTTATCATAAATCTAACGGTACTCAATGTTTTTTTTTTTTTTTTAGTGACGCTTTTTATTGTGAATTTGAAGTAAGTTTTTGTTAGATATAAACCAACTTATTTGGACTTAGTTGCCAAAACGGTTTGTATGTGTAGTATAACTATTATTATTATTATTATTATTATTATTATTATTATTATTATTATTATTATTATTATTACAAACGTACTCTTATGTGTGCATATCTACGAAGGAAGCTCATCTATGATTTCTCTCCTTTTATATATATATGTATATATATAATAAGGATTAAGTGTTTAGCTATTTTTAATTTCTTGAGCATTAATTAACCCAATAATGCTTCCCCCCATCCTCCTTTTTAACTTTTCTTTTTCTTCCATTCTTAGGACTTATTGTTTTTTCCTTTTCAATTTTTTCAGACAGACGCATCTTAGTCCATTAGTTTAATTTTCTTTCTTTCTTTTTCTTCCTTTAGTCTGAAAATTAATCCAAAAGTAAACATATGGGTCAACTTTAATTTGTTAGAGATTGATATATGAAAATTCGCATGTTCAGAAAACTAAAAATTACACATCCAAAATACATGGCGGTTAGTCTTAGTAACTTTTTCATTGTTCTCTCATATTTATCCCAAAATTTTATATATTAAGGAAGTAAATAATTTCTTTTGATCCCTATCTATGTCAAAATCAAACCATCAATTTTAAATGTTGAATCAATTTGATAGACTTGGCTTAAAGTCTCAAAGCCGTTATTATCAAAGGTGGAACTGGAACGAGTGGTCGTCCATGTTTATGGCTGATTTAGCAAGGTTTTGGGACCATGTGTTGGAAATTCAATTCCCCTTTCCTTGGGTCCAATTCCCTATTGAAATATAACAAATTCAAGTGACTGGTGAAAAAACACAATATATCAGAAAAATAATAGTAGAAGTATGTACGTTCTCATTTAATCGAAAAAAACAAAATTTTCATGTGTCACATGTAGGTAAAATGAGGCTAAATTTTCTACATTGACACCAGCTATGGCCATGCATTGTTTCTTGTGTTGCAAATTTCATCCCTTTGTGGACGTGTTAGTTATTTCATTAGTATTTGAAATTTAGTGTTAGTTACGTTGGACCAACCTTCAATTCCATGAACATCTATCCTTCATAAAATAGCAAATGAGAACGATAAATGAAGAATTTTTCTATTTTTCATATATATATATATATATATATATATACATACATATATATATATATATATATATATATATTAACTTTCTCGAGTTGAAATTGAAAAATCTTTAATAATAACTATAATAGCATCCAAATCACATTTGATTAAGAGAAATGTTAGAGGATTATTAGATTTTATTATTTTTTTGTCATTAATTAATCATTAATGTTTAAAAGTGTGGGCTAAAATATGTTATTAAATAATTAAACTAAATAGAATTGAGTTGATCACTAAAAGTGATAGTCAAAAATAATAAATTTGGATGGTCCTATAATAATGACGGATTCAAAAAATTTTAAGATAGGGGGCAAAAATATATATCTTAAAATAAATTTCGTTGAACATTGTTAATTATATTAAAAATATAATAGAGATATAAAATTTAAAAAGAGTTAGTGAACACTTTTATTCTTAAAATACTATTTATTATATATAATTTATAAAAGAATATGTTTTTATTTCTAAAATTTAAACTTAAAACATTTTAATTAAATTACAAATAATTTGTCATCATAACTAATTATTTATGTATTTTTATATACATTTAATAATAAAAGACTGAATCAATTGGCACGTTAGCGCTTATTAATACACTAGCATTTATAATTTGAAACTATAATTGTATATAAATACCATAAAAAAATAAACCTATATATGAAAAATATGTTTATATCAAATAATAAAAACTTAATTTACAATTATTTTTCTTTCTTTCTTTTTGAAATAATTAATTTTTTATATATTTTTTAATTTAATTTTAATATACTATTAGATTAAAAAATTTATATATACATCTATTTAATTATGTATTGTAATTTAAAAATATCTTTTACATTCATCACATAAACAATTATCTAAAAGAATAAATATAATCAAATAACTATATAAAAAATATACATATTTTAATATATCAAAATTAATTTTCATACTTTTAAATAATTATTCTACTATTCATTATAACTTTCAAATATTAATTACCATTATAAACTTTATTTTTTGTAATATTTATGAGATAAGATACTTTTTAATCTAAAATAGTTATTACAAATAAGATTATTTAAAAGATAAAATTAAAAAATATTATATCATTTTAAAATAAAAGATATTAACTAATAGATAAATATTATTTTTTCCTATCTCATCTATTTTTTTTAAGACAAAAAAATACTGATAATTTTATTTATATTTATAAAAAATAGAAATTTAGTTTGATAATTAACGAATTGATTGGATTTAAAAAATTATATTATCACTGTTTATTAATTTTTTTTGAGTTAATTTATTTACTTATCGTTAATTTTGACATTAAATTAAATTAAATAAAATAAATATTGTTATACATTAAATTTAATAAAAAATTATTTTTAACATAAATCTCAAAATAAAATTTTATAAATTTTTGTAGGACAAAAATAAATTATATTAAAATAAATATATTAATTTATATAGAATTATTTTTTTTTTTAAACCTAGTGGGGACAAGTGCCCCTATCCTCCAATACCTGATCCGTCCCTGTCCTATAGTATATTTTATTAACATCATATATTAATTTTAATACCCAGATTCATTTTTTATAAAGTAATTAGTATTTTTATCGGTAATTATATTACGAGAATATAAATATTTATTTTAAAATATATCGATTTTATTTTGATATTATAGATTATAGTACAAAATATTTATAAAATCAAACTACTTTTACAAAAAAATTGTAGAAACAAAAGTTTTCGTTGACTAAAAAGATTAGGATTTCTATAGATAAAAAATCAAATTATATTGATAGTTATAAAAAATTAATTCTAAAATTAGTAATGTTTTATAGATAAAAAATTTACAATATTTATAATTTTTTAGAGGTTTAATTACTATGTTGGTCCCAATAGTTTTACGAAATTTTTAATTAGGTCTTTATACTCTTTTTTTTTAATTAGAACTCTGCACTAATTTTTTTTTCAATTGGGTCCCTTTTAGTAGTAATTGACTTCATTTTATAGGGACCTAACTAAAAAAAATTGGTGCAAAAATCTAAATAAAAGAAAAGAAATATAGGGATTCAATTAAAAAAAATTGGTGTAAAAATTTAATTGAAAAAAAAAATACAGAGACCTAATTAAAAATTTCACAAAACTATAAAAACTAACAAAATAATTAAACTTTTTTAGAAGAAGTGCATGATGAAAAATTAGACGCGATATTACATAACATCCAATATTCAACGATTTTAGCATCCAAATAATAACATCTAAAACTACTCAATTATATAAAATCTATCTATCTATATATATATATTAGTCCGAGTATATATATGGTATTTGTCTAAAGGTATGATGATGAAAATTCTAAATTATATATAATGCCATCCAAAGTAAAATACCCTTTAAAAGATTTTATCCAAGTTATTACATTAATTTTTTTTTTTTTGTTTCCCACGGTATCCCCCAACCCGGCAGGTCAAGGACTAATCCGTCGCGGTACTGAGCTCCATTTAAGGGTTTGCCGCTGGCCAATAGTTATTACATTAATTGATAATCATAGGAAGCATTCTTTTGAGTGCAAGATGCTCAAAACAAACGAAATCTTTAGATGTGATTGAGAATAACCAACTGAAGAAAAGATTACATGATTTTTAATCATCAAGATTTAAAATATGAGAGAATATTTTTGGAGTTAAAATAATAATCAGATTATTTGAATAGAATTTTAGAACACTTCATTTATTAATTAAATCCATATCTGAGTTCCCATTTAATTCTTAGATAATTAATGCACGGAGTAGTTATTCGCTAGCTACCAAACATTATATTGTCATAAATAAGGTTGGAAATGAAACGAATTAAGTTAAGTGTGACCAAATTCAAACTCAATTTACAAAAATTAAATTTAGCTTATGATTTTATTTTGAAGTGGTAAACGAGCCAAAATTTATGGAATTGGTCCTGCATAACTCACTAAAAAAGAGAAATCAGAATAAAAATTTAAAAGCGTCATAATTAAAAAGTCCGCTTAACCCGCATCCTTAATCCTTAAGCTTTAGCGAGTTTTGGCGGGCGGGGTGACGTAAGGGAATCGTCGGTTCAGAATTTTCACAAAATAATTATGTTGAAGTATAGATCCAAACCAATAGATACCTTTAATCAAAGTTTAATTTGTTTGTCACTTAAGTCAAACGAATAAAAATCGAGAGTATTTAAATCATAGATCGCCTCACAAAGGAATTGCAGGAAAGTGTGTATATTATTGGTTATGAGAATTTTGAAAATTTTTAGTATGATGAACAAGAAAGTAAGGCTACAATTAAGGAACTATAAATGCTAAAAGGCATTCATAGCAAGGATTAAGAGTCATGGATTCTTATCCTAGATCATTGACCACAACATGATAATTACAAAGGGTACCGTTAATTCTACTTAGTTATCTTCTAACATTGGAGGGTGAAGTCAAGTGGACATAATTAATCCTAAAATCAACTAACAATCCTAAATTACCAATCACACTGGACATCAATGACATCAAGGAACCTAAGTCCTCAATCTCAAGTCAAGAGTGCTAAAATCTACTCTAAAATTAAAAGGGACATTTTAACAAATACTTAACATGCATAAAAGTGAAATATAGAAAATTGCAAGAATTATAAAATGTACAACTACCAAAACAAGAAGGAAACAATAACCAATCAAATAAGCAATATTATTAAACATGAAATACCTCAAATTGTATTAAAAGAAAATTAAAATTAAAAAGAGTGCATAAGATCAAAAGCAACAAAATAAAGAAAATAATAAGTGCAATTAAAAGAACAAAGATGTAATAACAAGAAATTGGAAGGAAAACTAAATCAAAACAAACATCAAAATCTAAATCTAAGGGAAATTTACTAAATCTACCCTAATTATAGAGAGAAGAGAGAATTTCTCTCTTTAGAAAATGAAATAAAACATCTTCTAAACTAAACCTAATTCCTCTCTCCTCGTTCCTTCTTGAATTTGGCCTCAAATATTTCAGAAATGAGTTGGATCTGCGCTTGAAGAGGTCCAGAAATCGTCAGCCACGTTTTCTTTAAGTGAGTCACGTGCTTCGTGTCACGAGTACGCAGAAGGAATGCATACGCGCGACATGGCAAAATCTCAGGTCACGCATACGCGCAAGGCATGCTATGTGCAACTGGGCAGAATTTCAAAACTTCATTTCCTCGTGAATTCTCCACTTTTAGATGCTTTTTCTTTATTTCTTCAATCCATTCTTTGCCTTCTATGCCCGAAATCACTTAACAAACACATTAAGGCATCGAATAGAATTAAAGTAAATTAAATTTGGCAAATTAAGGGTCTAAAGAGTATGTTTTCAATCTTAAGCACAATTTAGGGAGAATTTACAAAACCATGCTATTTTAATGAATAAATGTAAGAAAGGTTAAAAAAAATCACCTAATTAAAGCAAATAAATACCATAAAATGTGGATTTATCACATCCCCACACTTAAACAATAGCATATCCTCATGCTAAACATAAGAAAGTCAAGAAAGGGGTGTTAACATTATTCAAAGTAAACTATCTATATGCAATTTATTTACATGCATGCAACTACTTGGTCAAAATAAATCAATTTCTAAGAATATATGTATAAACATAAAGGCTAAAGAAATCACAATCAAATCAAATCCACAATTGAATTGAGTTCTAGAAAAGAATTTATAAACTTGCAAGGTAAGAAGTAATCATAGGTGAAACCATAGAATTGAGCAATCGAACCCCTCACTGGATGTATATACGCTCTATTCGCTCAAGTGTTTAGGGTTGATTCACTCAATTCTCTTCTAATCTTGCTTTCCAAGATTTGTTTTTCATCTAACAATCAACAATTATTCAATGCATGCATACAAATATATCATGAGGACTTTTTCAAACGTTGTAATAGGGCTAGGGTCAATGTAAGATTGTATTTGGTCAAGTGGACTAGAATTTGAATCTTTGATTAACTTACACTTCTCACCTAACCTATGACAATATATTTAGCTCTAATGCAAAACTAGCTACCCATTATTCATTTTTTCACACATCATGCATTCCCTTTTTAATCACAACATGCATTGTTATTATTACCTTACTTTGGGGCATTTTGTTCCTTTTTTATTGCTTTCTTTTTTCTCTTTTTCTTTTTTTCTTTTTCTTTTTCTTTTATTTTTTCAAAATAAAATATATACAAAATTATCAATGCATATGGTTTAAACATGTTATGCATGAGTATGTACCTAATTTTCAAGATCTTCAACAAAAATACAAAAATACACTTTTATCTCAACCAATGTTCCTAAACTTCTGCACACTTAAATGACACACACTCTCACTAGCCTAAACTAATCAAAGATCCAAATTAATGATATTTATTATTTTCACTCAGGGGTAGAGGATGTGCTAAAATTAAGAACAAATGAGGATTAAAATAGGCTCAAAATTGGCTAACAATGGTGAATAAAATGGTAAGTCTATTTGGGTAAGTAAGCTATTCGAAATGAAGGCCTCAATCATATAAATACATATATACATCAAACAATGGATATAAAGAATCAAACAAATCAAAGATTGCAATCATAGAAAGAGAATAATACACAAAAGAATAAAAATAGTGGTTATATGATACAACCACACAATTAGGCTCAAAACTCACATGGTTGTGTGTTCTAGCTCAAAAACTATGTTCCACAATTATAGTTCAAGCAAGTTTCAATGAAAAATATTTTAACTCAAATCAATTTTGGAATGCCCTATAAAGGAATGGTCTTGGAATGTTCATTATTTTGAATAGGCTTATTATATACATGTATATATGAAAAGAGATACAATAAACTAAGAAAAAATACAAATAGCATTCTAAAATATACACAAGCCAAGAAAAATGTAGCTAAAAATTCTAAAAGACCTAGTAATAGAATAAAATAAAATGTGAAAATGTTTGGGATTAGAAAATTTTCACCCAAGATTGGCCGATGGGTCGGACGACCTCCCCACACTTAAAAGTTTGCACGGTCCTCCGAGTATTCAAGTATGAGCAAGGGAGTATGGCGACTACACGGATTGCCACCTTCAGCTGGTGGATCAACTAACTGCTGCATGTTCTTTCTTCTGCCTCCCTTGTTGCTAATGATGACTCATCCAGAAAAATATAAAACAGAATATAGTAAGATGAGTAAATTTTGAAGACGAGGAAGCATATATTATTGGAATGAGGTAATAATCACTAAAATGAAGTGAGTTAATAAGTTTGTGACATTAAGAAAAATAGTGCGTGAATTTCAAGTTGCGCACAGTTTAGAACACACACACACTAGCATTGAAATCTATGTCATAATTACACAAAAGAAGTATATACTTCACTCATTCTAGTGTGCTTGAGATACTTTAAATAAAACTTGTAGCTGAAGATAGACAAACAAGTAATAAAGAAATATGAAAGCATTTAAGCAATAATCAAGTGATTCTGAAATGGATAATGAATGCACATTGGTTGATGTGCAAAAGAGTTCAATAAACCAAATGAAATATAAAACTTGCACATCAATCAATGATATACTTTAAATTTTTATTCGCATCACCTAATTAACAGAAAGTGGGAAATATGGGTGCTATGCAACTTAGGAGAAGAGAGATATAAGGTGAGATCTGTAACACCCTAATTACCCTAAGCCTTACCACGCGTCGTAAAACAAAGGTTAATCAAAGGTTACGACAGTTCTAAGCTCATATATATAATATATAGAAGAAGTAATATACTCTAGAAGCCCGATGAAGAATATAGCTCAAAAACAGGATTTGAAAAGTGCAAACTGTACTCACGAAACTACAAACTTATCGCACAAGATATAGATATAATATAACAAAAGATAAGAGTATAATAATATAAAGATCTAGCCACGTCTTGCAGAGTTTTATCTGGTTAGCTATATACAGACAATACAAAAGTTTGGAAGTTAAAAACAGCTTATACAAGTTTTTCTCTCAAAATAAGCTTCTAGGCAAAAGTAAATACAAAAGTGATAGACATATACAAAATAAGCAAAAGACTCCAAAATACATTCAGGATCCTCCGCTCTGTCACCATCGAAATAACTCACCGAGGTGGGTTGCGACCTGCATCTAAAAAATAACAACAGAATATGGTATGAGAATCAGAAGTTCTCATTATAGTAACAATTCCCAGTGATGTAAGATATAAGACCCCGAGACGCCAAAGGCAATCCTAAAACTTCATATCCATCACAAAATTCATCTTAAAGCATAACTAACAAGGTAAAACATAACTTAAAACCATAACATAATAAAAGGGTAATCTAACTTAGGGGATTTTCTAGTTTAACAGTTCTCTGCTGTCCCACAGCCTTCACCAACCTATCCTCCATGCGATCCCATTGCCACCGCCTTCCAAACCTCCTCAATCCTAGTAGAAAACACAGATAATATCAATGAAAGTAAAACACAAGTATAGGCATATATGGCAAGTAATTCAAGTAGGCAATTAGGCATGTTATACAATTAGGAAAGCAATTACAAGTCGGCAAAGCAAACACACAGATAGAAGATGCACATGATGAATGCCTGTCCTATTAGCTGTGATATCACATTCTCGGTTCAACTGCCAACCTGACACATCTCCATGGAGATGTCGCCCTACGGAATCATGATTGGGAACCCCCGAGATATGGTGCTCGGAACACCGTCTAGGATTTTGTGCCTGCACACTCTAGTGATCCGAAGGGATGCAAGCGGGATACACTTGCCACATACCTCACATATCAATGCAAGCAGAACGAACCACCACCCTTACGCCGCCGCCGCTAGCTCGATAGGCGGGATCTAACCGCCATCCGTGCCGGGCGCATAGCGTATCAACAATTTCAGTATAAAATAATAATTCCGTGGTTTTCAGAAAATATTTTCAGTATATCATGGATCCATCATTTCATTCGGAGTCCTCGACTCATCTCAACCACTGTCAATTCAACATTTCTATTCCGAACTCAATAGTTCGTCATATTCTCAATTCATATACCATTCTTCCTTTTTACGCCACCAAACCCATCCTCAGTACGCCAGAAACCTAAGCCACCGTTCTCTACTTTTCAAAATAATACCAAGTAAATTTTCTATGACTTTTCCCATGCTTTGATGCCCAAAATTAAGCCAAAAAGTGTTAAATAGGTGTCAGAGAAGTTTACAAGCTCGTTGGGAAGGTGAAATAGTTAAAAACAAAGTTTAAGTTGAAAAACAGGGCATGTGCGTTCGCACAGGGGTGTGCTTGCGCACGCCCAAGGAGATTTTCAAAAAGTGTGCATACACATAGAGGTGTGCGTACACAAAAGTACCAAATTTTATAATTTTGTTCGCTCGCACAAGGCGTGCAAGCGCCCTCAACAGAATACACCTTCCAACATGTGCGTGCGCACAGGTTTGTACGTGCACACAGCTTGCAGAACTTCGTTGGTTATGTGTGTGCACAAAGTGTGCTTGCGCTCTCACCAGTATCCACATCCCCGTGTGCGCATGTGCACAAAGTTGTACGGGGGCACATGTTTTAAATTTCACGGGGTGTGCGTGCGCACACAAACCAGAAATCACAAAATTCTGCAACATTGTAGAAATTCAGATTTTGACACTAAACTTTGAATGATCATAACTTCCTCTACAAAAATCCAAATTTTACAAACTTTATATCAATTTGATGAATTTTCAATAAAATTTAATTATAAACAAATTTCAACAAATTTTAAAAATAGAGGCATAAGTTATGATCTCTCAAAGTTCCCCAAAAATCGTTTTTTACCAAAATTTCACAAGTTCTCAATTTTTCCTTGAAACATATAGCCAAAACTAAATCAAACCATTCCAAACTCCAATTTACATCAATCTACCCTTTTGTGTCATAATTCACCCTTCATACCAATTTCTCAACCCATATTACAATATCATCGATCTCAACATCAAATATATCACACTAAAACCATTTTTCAATCCACACAATCATTCATCATCATCGTGTCACTAACCACCATCATGATTAAGCTCAGTCAACCCCAATCTCATTCTTCAACATCATTTTATCAACATTAACATTACAATTCATCAACAACCCAAATCATCAATTCATCGTAATTCATTATAAATCATCATTCAACAACTCAACCACCAATTCAATTCAAACCTATCCTATGGGTCACTAGTCTAAGTGTCCAGAAATATTATATATTACATAGAAGAAACCGAAACCATTCCTTGGCTGATTCCCAATATGTGCCAAAACTCAATTTGAATGCAAATCAAGCTTCCAGAAGCATCAACAATCACTCCAAAGCTCCAATCAATTGCCAACAACCACAATCTCAATCTATATGCATATAATTTCATAACCAATCAACCTAGGGTTCAACTTACTCACAAATTCACAAGAGTTCAAGGCCTCTTACCTTACCCAACAGTTTTGGAAGCCAAAATCCAATGTTAATCAAGTGCTAAAGTGTACCTAAACACCCAAAATAAAAAACTTTGGCTCAACACAAAGCCCTAAAATTTCGAAATTTTGGAAGGAATAACTGAGAGGGATTTTGTGATTTTCTTACCAGTTTCTTAAGTGAGTTTTGTAGAGCTCTTTGCAAGGATCGCAAGGCCGCAAACGGTGCGGCGATCGGAGCTCCGTAGTTCAAGTTATGAGCTTGAGAAGTTGACGATGAATAGTGCTTCTTCTTCCTCCTCCCTCTTTTTTTTTTTTATAGCTGAGTGTGTGTGTGTTTTGAGAGTGTTGTGTGCTGAATTGGTCTTTAATGAGGATATATATATATATATGTTGGAGTTGGACCCAATTTGGGCCCGATCCAACCCGTTAGCATTTTTAGTCCGTTTGGCCCAACTTTGGGCCAAACCTTTAAAATTAATGCCCAATTTTCCATTTCTAATATTTTTCTAAGGTTTTTGACTGTTTTAAATTTTTCTCGCACAGTATTGGGTAGACTGACGTAAGCGGAAATTGGCAGATTAAGAATTAATTAGGGAAATGGCGTTGCGAGTACAGCTCTTAATCGGCAAAAATCCACTTGTCAATTTAGAAAAAGGGTTGTCACAAATTTTAGAAATAAAATACTGGGAGTATGAGTCCCAGGTCGTCTCCCAACGAGTTGCAGGAAGATGTGCTATTTTATCAATCAGAGGTTTTCAAAAGGGGTTTTGAATTTGATGAACAGAAAATTAAATTAGAGAATTTATATGATTTAAATAAAATCTTGACTGGGAGAAGATTAATTGGAAGTTCTATCCTTGTTAGAATTTTATCAAGAGCAATTAATAATTAGTCATTGTTTACATTTAGTTAACCCTCAACGAATGAAAGAAAGTCAAATTAAAAGTCAACTTCTATTCACAAGTCCTAATCCTCTCCCTTGGGAAGGATTAGAGTTAATGACTAACAAGCCAACCAACAATGAACCAATTACAATTGAACTCTTGAGTATTCTAACTCAAGGTTCTCCTTTTAATCAACCCCCAATCAAGTTGGGGGACTGGTGCACGAAATTGTGATCATCAATGGCGCCATCAACATGGTACGCTCAATTGCAATCTCAACTCTTTATCACAACTTCGCACAACTAACCAGCAAGTGCACTGGGTCGTCCAAGTAATAAACCTTACGCGAGTAAGGGTCGATCCCACAGAGATTGTTGGTATGAAGCAAGCTATGGTCATCTTGTAAATCTCAGTCCGGCAGATTCAAATGGTTATGAATGATTTATGAATAAAGCATAAAATAAAGGTAGAGATACTTATGTAATTGATTGGTGAGAATTTCAGATAAGCGTATGGAGATGCTTTGTCCCTTCCGTCTCTCTACTTTCCTACTGTCTTCATCCAACCCTTCTTACTCCTTTCCATGGCAAGCTGTATGTAGGGTTTCACCGTTGTCAGTGGCTACCTCCCATCCTCTCAGTGAAAATGTTCAACGCGCTCTGTCACAGCACGGCTATTCAGCTGTCGATTTTCGATCATGTCGGAATAGAATCCAGTGATTCTTTTGTGTCTGTCACTAACGCCCCACAATCGTGAGTTTGAAGCTCGTCACAGTCATTCAATCCTTGAATCCTACTCAAAATACCACAGACAAGGTTTAGTCCTTCCAGATTCTCTTGAATGCCGCCATCAATTCTAGCTTATACCATGAAGATTCCTATTAAGGGATCTAAGAGATAAACATTCAAGCCTTGTTTGCTTGTAGAACGGAAGTGGTTGTCAGGCACGCGTTTATCACATTCATCATGTTCTTGGGTACAAATGAATATCTTAGAACAAGAATAAGCTGAATTGAATAGAAGAACAATAGTAATTGCATTAATACTCGAGGTACAGCAGAGCTCCACACCTTAATCTATGGTGTGTAAAAACTCCACCGTTGAAAATACATAAAAACAAGGTCTAGGCATGGCCGAATGGCCAGCCTCCCATAATCTAAGAACTAGACATCCAAAGATGATCCTAAGATCTAAATTGATCAAAAGATGAAAATACAATAGCAAAAGGTCCTATTTGTAGAGAACTAGTAGCTTAGGGTTTACAAAGATGAGTAAATGACATAAAAATCCACTTCCGGGCCCACTTGGTGTGTGCTTGGGCTGAGCATTGAAGCATTTTCGTGTAGAGACTCTTCTTGGAGTTAAACGCAAGCTTTTGTGCCAGTTTGGGCGTTTAACTCCCAGTCTTGTGCCAGTTCCGGCGTTTTATGCAGAATTCTTGAGCTGACTTGGAACGTCTGTTTGGACCATCAAATCTCGAGCAAAGTATGGACTATTATACATTGCTGGAAAGCCCAGAATGTCTACTTTCCAACGCAGTTGAGAGTGCGCCAATTGGGCTTCTGTAGTTCCAGAAAATCCACTTCGAGTGCAGGGAGGTCAGAATCGAACAGCATCTGCAGTCTTTTTCAGGCTCTGAATCAGATTTTTGCTCACAATTTCAGCCTCAATTTCAGCCAGAAAATACCTGAAATCACAGAAAAATACACAAACTCATAGTAAAGTCCAGAAAAGTGAATTTTAACTAAAAACTAATAAAAATATAATAAAAACTAACTAAGACATACTAAAAACATACTAAAAACAATGCCAAAAAGCGTATAAATTATTCGCTCATCACAGCACCAAACTTAAATTGTTGCTTGTCCCCAAGCAACTGAAAATCAAATAAGATAAAAAGAAGAGAATATGCAATGAACTCCAAAAACATCTATGAAGATCAGTATTAATTAGATGAGCGGGGCTTTAGCTTTTTTCCTCTGAACAGTTTTGGCATCTCACTTTATCCTTTGAAATTCGGAATGATTGGCTTCTCTAGGAACTCAGAATCCAGATAGTGCTATTGATTCTCCTAGTTAAGTATGATGATTCTTGAACATAGCTTCTTTATGAGTCTTGGCCGTGGCCCAAAGCACTCTGTCTTCCAGTATTACCACCGGATACATACATGCCACAGACACATAACTGGGTGAACCTTTTCAGATTGTGACTCAGCTTTGCTAGAGTCCCCAATTAGAGGTGTCTAGGGTTCTTAAGCACACTCTTTTTGCCTTGGATCACAACTTAATTTTTTTCTTTTTCTTTTTCTTTTTCCTCTTCTCTCTTTTTTTTCGTTTTTTTTTTGTATTCACTGCTTGTTCTTGCTTTAAGAATCATTTTTATGATTTTTCAGATCCTCAGTAACATGTCTCCTTTTTCATCATTCTTTCAAGAGCCAACATTCATGAACAACAAATTCAAAAGACATATACATTGTTCAAGCATACATTCAGAAGTCAAAAGTATTGCCACCACATCAAAATAATTAATCTGTTATAAAATTCAGAATTCATGCAATTCTTCTCTTTTTCAATTAAGAACATTTTTCATTTAAGAAAGGTGATGGATTCATAGGACATTCATAACTTTAAGGCATAGACACTAAGACACTAATGATCATAAGACACAAACATAGATAAACATAAGCATAATTTTCAAAAAATAGGAAAATAAGGAACAAGGAAGTTAAAGAACGGGTCCACCTTAGTGATGGCGGCTTGTTCTTCCTCTTGACGATCTTATGGAGTGCTTGAGCTCCTCAATGTCTCTTCCTTGCCTTTGTTGCTCCTCTCTCATGATTCTTTGATCTTCTCTAATTTCATGGAGGAGGATGGAATGTTCTTGATGCTCCACCCTTAGTTGTCCCATGTTGGAACTCAATTCTCCTAGGGAAGTGTTGGTTTGCTCCCAATAGTTTTGTGGAGGAAAGTGCATCCCTTGAGGCATCTCAGGGATTTGATGATGAGAGGGGTCTCTTGTTTGCTCTATCCTCTTCTTAGTGATGGGCTTGTCCTCATCAATGGGGATGTCTCCCTCTATGTCAACTCCAACTGAATAACAGAGGTGACAAATGAGATGAGGAAAGGCTAACCTTGCCAAGGTAGAGGACTTGTCCGCCACCTTATAAAGTTCTTGGGATATCACCTCATGAACTTCTATTTCTTCTCCAATCATGATGCTATGAATCATGATAGCCCGGTCTATAGTAACTTCGGACCGGTTGCTAGTGGGAATGATTGAGCGTTGGATAAACTCCAACCATCCTCTAGCCACGGGTTTGAGATCATGCCTTCTCAGTTGAACCGGCTTCCCTCTTGAATCTCTCTTCCATTGGGCGCCCTCTTCGCATATGACTGTGAGGACTTGGTCCAACCTTTGATCAAAGTTGACCCTTCTAGTGTAAGGATGTTCATCTCCTTGCATCATGGGCAAGTTGAATGCCAACCTTACATTTTCCGGACTAAAATCCAAGTATTTCCCCCGAACCATACTAAGCCAATTCTTTGGATCCGGGTTCACGCTTTGGTCATGGTTCTTGGTGATCCATGCATTGGCATAGAACTCTTGAACCATTAAGATTCCAACTTGTTGAATGGGGTTGGTAAGAATTTCCCAACCTCATCTTCGGATCTCATGTCGGATCTCCGGATATTCACTCTTTTTGAGTGAAAAAGGGACCTCGGGGATCACCTTCTTCAAGGCCACAACTTCATAGAAGTGGTCTTGATGCACCCTTGAGATGAATCTTTCCATCTCCCATGACTCGGAGGTGGAAGCTTTTGCCTTCCCTTTCCTCTTTCTAGAGGTTTCTCCGGCCTTGCATGCCATAAATGGTTATGGAAAAACAAAAAGCAATGCTTTTACCACACCAAACTTAAAAGGTTTGCTCGTCCTCGAGCAAAAGAAGAAAGAAGAGAGTAGAAGAAGAAGAAATGAGGAAGAAGGGAATGGCTTTGTGTTCGGCCAAAAAAAGGGAGAGTAGTGTTGTTTAGGTTGTGTGAAAATGAAGGAGTGAAGATGGGTTTATATAGGAGTGGGGAGAGGGTAGGGTTCGGTCATGTATGGGTGGGTTTGGGTGGGAAAGTGGTTTGAATTTGAATGGTGAGGTAGGTGGGGTTTTATGAAGGATGGATGTGAGTGGTGAAGAGAAAGATGGGATTTGATAGGTGAAGGGTTTTTGGGAAAGAGGTGTTGAGGTGATTGGTGAATGGGTGAAGACGAGAGAGAGAGTGGTAGGGTAGGTGGGGATCCTGTGGGGTCCACAGATCCTGAGGTGTCAAGAAAAAGTCATCCCTGCACCAAGTGGCAAGCAAAAATGCGTTTTGAGCCAATTCTGGCGTTAAACGCCGGGCTGGTGCCCATTTCTGGCATTTAACGCCAAGAGCTTGCCCTTTTCTGGCGTTTAACGCCAGTCTGGTGCCCCTTTCTGGCGTTAAACGCCCAGAATGGTGCCAGACTGGGCGTTAAACACCCATCTGCTAGCCTTACTGGCGTTTAAACGCCAGAAGGTTCTTCCTCCAGAGTGTGCTGTTTTTCTTTCTGTTTTTCATTCTGTTTTTGCTTTTTCAATTGATTTTGTGACTTCTCATGATCATCAACCTACAAAAGAACATAAAATAACAAAGGAAAATAGATAAAATATAACATTGGGTTGCCTCCCAACAAGCGCTTCTTTAATGTCAGTAGCTTGACAGAGGGCTCTCATGGAGCCTCAGAGATGCTCAGAGCAATGTTGGAACCTCCCAACACCAAACTTAGAGTTTGAATGTGGGGGTTCAACACCAAACTTAGAAGTTGGTTGTGGCCTCCCAACACCAAACTTAGAGTTTGACTGTGGGGGCTCTGTTTGGCTCTGTTTTGAGAGAAGCTCTTCATGCTTCCTCTCCATGATGATAGAGGGATATCCTTGAGCCTCAAACACAAAGGATTCCTCATTCACTTGAATGATCAATTCTCCTCTATCAACATCAATCACAGCCTTTGCTGTGGCTAGGAAGGGTCTGCCAAGGATGATGGATTCATCCATGCACTTTCCAGTCTCTAGGACTATAAAATCAGCAGGGATGTAATGGTCTTCAACTTTTACCAGAACATCCTCTACAAGTCCATAGGCTTGTTTTCTTGAATTGTCTGCCATCTCTAGTGAGATTTTTGCAGCTTGCATCTCAAAGATCCCTAACTTCTCCATTACAGAGAGAGGCATGAGGTTTACACTTGACCCTAAGTCACACAAGGCCTTCTTGAAGGTCATGGTGCCTATGGTACAAGGTATTGAAAACTTCCCAGGATCCTGTCTCTTTTGAGGCAGTTTCTGCCTAGACAAGTCATCCAGTTCCTTGGTGAGCAAAGGGGGTTCATCTTCCCAAGTCTCATTCCCAAATAACTTGTCATTTAGCTTCATGATTGCTCCAAGGTATTTAGCAACTTGCTCTTCAGTGACATACTCATCCTCTTCAGAGGAAGAATACTCATCAGAGCTCATGAATGGCAGAAGTAAGTCCAATGGAACCTCTATGGTCTCATTTTGAGCCTCAGATCCCCATGGTTCCTCATTGGGGAACTCATTGGAGGCCAGTGGACGCCCATTGAGGTCTTCCTCAGTGGCGTTCACTGCCTCTTCCTCCTCTCCAAATTCGGCCATGTTGATGGCTTTGCACTCTCCTTTTGGATTTTCTTCTGTATTGCTTGGAAGAGTACTAGGAGGGAGTTCAGTAATTTTCTTGCTCAGCTGACCCACTTGTGCCTCCAAATTTCTAATGGAGGACCTTGTTTCAGTCATGAAACTTTGAGTGGTTTTGATTAGATCAGAGACCATGGTTGCTAAGTCAGAGGTATTCTGCTTAGAACTCTCTGTCTGTTGCTGAGAAGATGATGGAAAAGGCTTGCTATTGCTAAACCTGTTTCTTCCACCATTATTGTTGTTGAAACCTTGTTGAGGTCTCTGTTGATCCTTCCATGAGAGATTTGGATGATTTCTCCATGAAGGATTATAGGTGTTTCCATAGGGTTCTCCCATGTAATTCACCTCTTCTATTGAAGGGTTCTCAGGATCATAAGCTTCTTCTTCAGATGAAGCTTCCTTAGTACTGCTTGGTGCATTTTGCATTCCAGACAGACTTCGAGAAATCATGTTGACTTGTTGAGTCAATATTTTATTCTGAGCTAGTATGGCATTCAGAGTGTCAATCTCAAGAACTCCTTTCTTCTGATTGGTCCCATTGTTCACAGGATTCCTTTCAGAAGTGTACATGAATTGGTTATTTGCAACCATTTCAATCAGCTCTTGAGCTTCTGTAGGCGTCTTCTTCAGATGAAGAGATCCTCCAGCAGAGCTATCCAAAGACATCTTGGATAGTTCAGAGAGACCATCATAGAAAATTCCAATGATGCTCCATTCAGAAAGCATATCAGTGGGACACTTTCTGATTAATTGTTTGTATCTTTCCCAAGCTTCACAGAGGGACTCTCCTTCCTTCTGTCTGAAGGTTTGGACTTCCACTCTAAGCTTACTCAATTTTTGAGGTGGAAAGAACTTTGCCAAGAAGGCATTGACTAGCTTTTCCCAAGAGTTCAGGCTTTCTTTAGGTTGTGAGTCCAACCATATTCTAGCTCTGTCTCTTACAACAAAAGGGAATAGCATAAGTCTGTAGACCTCAGGGTCAACCCCATTAGTCTTGACAGTGTCACAGATTTGCAAGAACTCAGCTAAAAACTGATGAGGATCTTCCAATGGAAGTCCATGGAACTTGCAATTCTGTTGCATTAGAGAAACTAATTGAGGCTTAAGCTCAAAGTTGTTTGCTCCAATGGCAGGGACAGAGATGCTTCTCCCATAGAAGTCGGGAGTAGGTACAGTAAAGTCACCCAGCACCTTCCTTGCATTGTTGGCATTGTTGTTGTTTTCGGCTGCCATGGGTTCTTCTTCTTTGAAGATTTCTGTTAGGTCCTCTACAGAGAGTTGTGCCTTGGCTTCTCTTAGCTTTCGCTTCAAGGTCCTTTCAGGTTCAGGATCAGCCTCAACAAGAATGCTTTTGTCCTTGCTCCTGCTCATAAGAAAGAGAAGACAACAAGAAAATGTGGAATCCTCTATGTCACAGTATAGAGATTCCTTGAGGTGTCAGAGGAAAAGAAAAATAGAAGGCAGAAGTAGAAAATTCGAACTTATCAAAGAAGATAGAGTTCGAATTTTGCATTAAGGAATAGTGTTAGTCCATAAATAGAAGGATGTGAGAAGAGGGGAAGTAATTTTCGAAAATCAAGTAAAAGATTTTGAAAACATTTTGAAAAACACTAATTGATTTTCGAAAATAAAAGTGGGAAAGAAATCAATTGATTTTTGAAAAAGAATTTGAAATTAAAAATCAAAAAGATTTGATTGAAAGTTATTTTGAAAAAGATGTGGTTAAGAAGATATGATTAGTTTAAAAAGATGTGATTGAGAAGATATGATTTGAAAAACATTTTTTTAAAAAAAGATTTGATTTTAAAAATTAATGACTTGACTAACAAGAAAAGATATGATTCAAACATTAAACCTTTCTCAACAGAAAAGGCAACATACTTGAAATGTTGAATCAAATCATTAATTGATAGCAAGTATCTTTGAAAAGGGAAAGAAATTGATTTTGAAAAAGATTTGATTGAAAAGATTTGATTTGAAAAAGATTTGATTTTGAAAAACTTTGAAAACTTGGAAAAAAATTGATTTAAAAACAAAATCTTCCCTCTTGTGCCATCCTGGCGTTAAACGCCCAGAATGGTATCCATTATGGCGTTTAACGCCCAAAATGCTACCCTTTTGGGCATTAAACGCCCAGCCAGGCACCCTGGCTGGCGTTTAAACGCCAGTCTGTCCTTCTTCACTGGGCGTTTTGAACGCCCAGCTTTTTCTGTGTAATTCCTCTGCTGCATGTTCTGAATCTTCAGTTCCCTGTACTATTGACTTGAAAATAGAACCAAGATCAAATAAACAATGCATGCAAGACACCAAACTTAAAATAAGACACTAGACTCAAACAAGAAACATAAAATATTTTTGGTTTTTTGTTTTTTTTTGATTTTGTAAATTTTTTTGTGTTTTTCGAAAATTAAGTGGAAAAGAAAATAAAGGTATCAAAATTCTTAATGAGAATCCCAGGAATCATGCAATGTTAGTCTAAAGCTTCAATCTAAAGGAATTAGACATGGCTAGCCAAGCTTCAGCAGAACATTGCATTCAAGAGCTAAATTGATGAAGATCAATCAGCTTTGGTGATGAAAAGAACATCACCTTGAAACACTAGAATTCATTCTTAAGAACTCTGAAGAAAAATACCTAATCTAAGCAATAAGATGAACCGTTAGTTGTCCAAACTCAACAATCCCCGGCAACGGCGCCAAAAACTTGGTATGCGAAATTGTGATCAATACTTTTCACAAATCAAATAATCCCCGGTAATGAATCCAAAAACTTGGTGTTCAATACCATGGCATAAACACAACTTCGCACAACTAACCAGCAAGTGTACTGGGTCGTCCAAGTAATAAACCTTACTCGAGTAAGGGTCGATCCCACAGAGATTGTTGGTATGAAGCAAGCTAGGGTCACCTTGTAAATCTTAGTCAGGCAGACTCAAATGGATATGAATGATGATATACGAATAAAACATAAAGATAAAGATAGAGATACTTATGTAATTCATTGGTAGGAATTTCAGATAAGCGTATGAAGATGCTTGTCCCTTCCGTCTCTCTGCTTTCCTACTGTCTTCATCCAATCCTTCTTACTCCTTTCCTTGGCAAGCTTATGCAAGGGTTTCACCGTTGTCAGTGGCTACCTCCCATCCTCTCAGTGGAAATGTTCAACGCACCCTGTCACGGCACGGCTATCCATCTGTCGGTTCTCAATCAGGCCGGAATAGAATCCAGTGATTCTTTTGCGTCTGTCACTAACGCCCCGCCTTCAGGAGTTTGAAGCTCGTCACAGTCATTCAATCATAGAATCCTACTCAGAATACCACAGACAAGGTTAGACCTTCCGGATTCTCTTGAATGCCGCCATCAATTCTAGCCTATACCACGAAGACTCTGATCTCACGAAATGGCTGGCTCGGTTGTCAGGCGAGCACTCGGTTGTCAGGCGATCAACCATGCATCGTGTATCAGGAATCCAAGAGATATTCACCCAATCTAAGGTAGAACGGAGGTGGTTGTCAGGCACACGTTCATAGGTGAGAATGATGATGAGTGTCACGGATCATCACATTCATCAAGTTGAAGAACAAGTGATATCTTGGAACAAGAACAAGCGGAATTGAATAGAAGAACAATAGTAATTGCATTAATACTCGAGGTACAGCAGAGCTCCACACCTTAATCTATGGTGTGTAGAAACTCCACCGTTGAAAATACATAAGAACAAGGTCTAGGCATGGCCGAATGGCCAGCCTCCCAAAGAGGGTTCAATCATAAAAACATGATCAAAAGCTCCCAATACAATAGTAAAAGGTCCTATATATAGAGAACTAGTAGCCTAGGGTGTACAGAGATGAGTAAATGACATAAAAATCCACTTCCGGGCCCACTTGGTGTGTGCTTGGGCTGAGCATTGAAGCATTTTCGTGTAGAGACTCTTCTTGGAGTTAAACGCCAGCTTTTATGCCAGTTTGGGCGTTTAACTCCCATACTTGTGCCAGTTCCGGCGTTTAACGCTGGTAATTCTGAGGGTGACTTTGAACGCCGGTTTGGGCCATTAAATCTTGAGCAAAGTATGAACTATCATATATTGCTGGAAAGCCCAGGATGTCTACTTTCCAACGCCGTTAAGAGCGCGCCAATTGGGCTTCTGTAGCTCCAGAAAATCCACTTCGAGTGCAGGGAGGTTAGAATCCAACAGCATCTGCAGTCCTTTTTAGTCTCTGAATCAGATTTTTGCTCAGGTCCCTCAATTTCAGCCAGAAAATACCTGAAATCACAGAAAAACATACAAACTCATAGTAAAGTCCAGAAAAGTGAATTTTAACTAAAAACCAATAAAAATATACTAAAAACTAACTAGATCATACTAAAAACATACTAAAAACAATGCCAAAAAGCGTACAAATTATCCGCTCATCACTGGTGCAGCTTGCATTCCAGACAGACTTTGAGAAATCATATTGACTTGTTGAGTCAATATTTTGTTCTGAGCCAATATGGCATTCAGAGTATCAATCTCAAGAACTCCTTTCTTCTGATTCGTCCCATTGTTCACAGGATTCCTTTCAGAAGTGTACATGAATTGGTTATTTGCAACCATTTCAATGAGTTCTTGAGCTTCTGTAGGCGTCTTCTTCAGATGAAGAGATCCTCCAGCAGAGCTATCCAATGACATCTTGGACAGTTCAGACAGACCATCCTAGAAGATACCTATGATGCTCCATTCAGAAAGCATGTTAGACGGACACTTTCTGATCAATTGTTTGTATCTTTCCCAAGTTTCATTGAGGGATTCACCTTCCTTCTGTCTGAAGGTTTAGACTTCCACTCTAACCTTACTCAATTTTTGAGGTGGAAAAAACTTTGCCAAGAAGGCATTGACTAGCTTTTCCCAAGAGTTCAGGATTTCTTTAGGTTGTGTGTCCAACCATATCCTAGCTCTGTCTCTTACAGCAAAAGGGAATAGCATAAGTCTGTAGACCTCAGGGTTAACCCCATTGGTCTTGACAGTGTCACAGATTTGCAAGAACTCAGCTAAAAACTGATGAGGATCTTCCAGTGGAAGTCCATGGAACTTGCAATTTTGTTGCATTAGAGAAACTAATTGAGGCTTAAGCTCAAAGTTGTTTGCTCCAATGGCAGGGATAGAGATGCTTCTCCCATAGAAGTCGGGAGTAGGTGCAGTAAAGTCACCCAGCACCTTCCTTGCATTGTTGGCATTGTTGTTGTTTTTGGCTGCCATGTCTTCTTCTTTGAAGAATTCTGCTAGGTCTTCTACAGAGAGTTGTGCCTTAGCTTCTCTTAGCTTTTGCTTCAAGGTCCTTTCAGGTTCAGGGTCAGCCTCAACAAGAATGCTTTTGTCTTTGCTCCTGCTCATATGAAATATAAGAGAACAAGAAAATATGGAATTCTCTATGTCACAGTATAGAGATTCCTTGAGGTGTCAGAGGAATAGAAAAATAGAAGGAAGAGGTAGAAGAATTCGAACTTAGAAAGATAGAGTTCGAATTGTACATGTTAGTCCATAAATAGAAGGATGTGAGAAGAGGGGAAGAGATTTTCGAAAATAAATTTAAAAGGATTTTAAAAACATTTTGAAAAATTGAAGAATGATTTTCGAAAAATATGATTGGGAAAGAGATAAAGTGATTTTTGAAAAAGATTTTGAAATTAGAAATAGAAAAGATATGATTGAAAACTTATTTTGAAAAAGATGTGATTAAAAAGATATGATTGAAAATATAGAGTTTTAAAAAGATATGATTGAGAAGATATGATTGAAAAACAATTTAAAAAGATTTTATTTTTAAAATCAATGACTTGGCTAACAAGAAAAGATATGATTCAAACATTAAACCTTTCTCAACAAAAAAGGCAACATACTTGAAATGTTGAATCAAATCATTAATTGTTAGCAAGTATTTTTAAAAATGGAAATAAATTGATTTTGAAAATATATGATTGAAAATATATGATTTGAAAAAGATTTGATTTTGAAAAATTTTGAAAACTTGAAAAAAATTTGAATTAAAAACAGAATCTTCCCTCTTGTTCCATCCTGGCGTTAAACGCCCAGAATGTTATACATTCTGGCGTTTAACGCCCAAATTGCTACCCTTTTGGGCGTTAAACGCCCAGCCAGGCACCCTGGCTAGCGTTTAAACGCCAGTTTTCCTTCTTCACTGGGCGTTTTGAACACCCAGCTTTTTCTATGTAATTCCTCTGCTGTATGTTCTGAATCTTCAATTCTCTGTATTATTGACTTGAAAAGAAACAAATTAAAATTTTTTTTGGATTTTTAATTATGAGGAAAAATCAAAATGCAACTAAAATCAAATAAACAATGCATGCAAGACACCAAACTTAGAAGTTTGTATACTACTGACACTAACAAATTGAGAATGCATATGAAAAACAACAAAACACACAAAATAAGAGAATTTAAAGATCAGAGCAAGTAAATCATCAAGAACAACTTGAAGATCAATGAAGACACATGATGAATGCAAGAAGAACAGAAACATGCAATTGACACCAAACTTAAAATGAGACACTAGATTCAAACAAGAAATATTTTTGGTTTTTATGATTTTGTAATTTTTTTTGTTTTTTCGAAAATTATGTGGAAAAAGAAGATAAAGAGGATCAAACTTTTAATAAGAATTCCAGGAATCATGCAATGTTAGTCTAAAGCTTTAGTCTAAAGGAATTAGACATGGTTAGCCAAGCTTCAGCAGGACATTGCATTCAAGAGCTAAATTGATGAAGATCAATCAGTTTTGGTGATGATAAGATCATCACCTTGAAACACTAGAATTCATTCTTAAAAATTCTGAAAAATACCTAATCTAAGCAACAAGATGAACCGTCAGTTGTCCAAACTCAAACAATCCCGGCAACGGCGCCAAAAACTTGGTGCACGAAATTGTGATCATCAATGGCGCCATCAACATGGTACGCTCAATTGCAATCTCAACTCTTTATCACAACTTCGCACAACTAACCAGCAAGTGCACTGGGTCGTCCAAGTAATAAACCTTACGCGAGTAAGGGTCGATCCCACGGAGATTGTTGGTATGAAGCAAGCTATGGTCATCTTGTAAATCTCAGTCAGGCAGATTCAAATGGTTATGAATGATTTATGAATAAAGCATAAAATAAAGGTAGAGATACTTATGTAATTGATTGGTGAGAATTTCAGATGAGCGTATGGAGATGCTTTATCCCTTCCGTCTCTCTACTTTCCTACTGTCTTCATCCAACCCTTCTTACTCCTTTCCATGGCAAGCTGTATGTAGGGTTTCACCGTTGTCAGTGGCTACCTCCCATCCTCTCAGTGAAAATGTTCAACGCGCTCTGTCACAGCACGGCTATTCAGCTGTCGGTTCTTGATCATGTTGGAATAGAATCCAGTGATTCTTTTGCGTCTATTACTAACGCCCCACAATCGCGAGTTTGAAGCTCGTCACAGTCATTCAATCCTTGAATCCCACTCAAAATACCACAGACAAGGTTTAGACCTTCTGGATTCTCTTGAATGCTGCCATCAATTCTAGCTTATACCACGAAGATTCCGATTAAGGGATCTAAGAGATAAACATTCAAGCCTTGTTTGCTTGTAGAACGGAAGTGGTTGTCAGGCACGCGTTCATAAGTGAGAATGATGATGAGCGTCATATAATCATCACATTCATCATGTTCTTGGGTACGAATGAATATCTTAGAACAAGAATAAGCTGAATTTAATAGAAGAACAATAGTAATTGCATTAATACTCGAGATACAGCAAAGCTCCACACCTTAATCTATGGTGTGTAGAAACTCCACCGTTGAAAATACATAAGAACAAGGTCTAGGCATGGCCGAATGGCTAGCCTACCATAATCTAAGAACTAGACGTCCAAAGATGATCCTAAGATCTAAATTGATCAAAAGATGAAAATACAATAGCAAAATGTCCTATTTGTAGAGAACTAGTAGCTTAGGGATTACAAAGATGAGTAAATGACATAAAAATCCACTTCCAGGCCCACTTGGTGTGTGCTTGGACTGATCATTGAAGCATTTTCGTGTAGAACACTCTTCTTGGAGTTAAATGCCAGCTTTTGTGCCAGTTTGGGCGTTTAACTCCCATTCTTGTGCCAGTTCCGGTGTTTTACGCCAGAATTCTTGAGCTGACTTGGAATGCCTGTTTGGGCCACCAAATCTCGGGCAAAGTATAAAATGTTATACATTGCTGGAAAGCCCAGGATGTCTACTTTCCAACGCAGTTAAGAGCGCGCCAGTTGGGCTTCTGTAGCTCCAGAAAATCCACTTCGAGTGCAGGGAGGTCAGAATCCAACAGCATCTGTAGTCCTTTTCAGCCTCTGAATCAGATTTTTGCTCAGGTCCCTCAATTTTAGCCAGAAAATACCTGAAATCACAGAAAAACACACAAACTCATAGTAAAGTCCAGAAAAGTGAATTTTAACTAAAAACTAATTAAAATATAATAAAAACTAACTAAGACATACTAAAAACATACTAAAAACAATGCCAAAAAGCGTATAAATTATCTGCTCATCAGGGACTACTCCATTATCATAATTGTAGACTTCACAAAATCAATAGGGGAAATAAGAAAAGACATAATAAACAATAATGAAAGAGATTAATTAAAAGTAAAAATAGTTTTATGTTAATAAACTATGAAAATAATCCAATATCAACTCTGGACCGATTGAGAATATGGAAGAGTAAATAAAAAGTAAATAACAAACTATAATGACCAGTACCGGAGGTAGACTCTTCTTAAAAGCTAAAGCTAAAAATCTTCAAATCCTATTTTATGAATGTCAAAAGGAGAAACCTAGGGGAGGAGTAAAATCAGATCTAAAAACTTCAAATTGTGCGGAATGAATTGTTGCCTTTCGTCTCTGCATGTTCCCTTGCTCTAATCTGTGTTTCTGGGCCGAAAACTGGGTTGAAATACGGCCCAGAATCTATGCCAGCGACTTTTGTAATTCTGCAGATCGTGCACGGCATGCGGCCGCGTCGTCCACGCGTTCGCGTCACTCAGTGTTTTACGTACCACGCGTGCGCGTCGTCCACGCATTCGCGTCGTTTGTGCAGCTTTCAGTCCGCGCGGTTGCGTCAGGCACACGAGCGGGTCACTGTGATTTCTTCCATTTCGTGCGGTCGCGTGAGCCATGCGACCGCGTGACTTCTCGCTGGTCATCTCCTCAATTTCTTGTGTTCCTTCCACTTTTGCACGCTTCCTCTTTATTCCTTACGCCATTCCTGCCCTATGAATCCTGAAACACTTAACACACAGATCACGACATCGAATGGTACGAAGAAAAATAAAAATATACAACTAAAAGGTCTCTAGGAAGCAAGTTTCCAATCATAGAATATTTTTAGGAAGGAATTGTAAATACATGCAAATCATATGAATAAGTGGGCGAAGACTTGATAAAACCACACAATTAAACACAATATGAATCATAAAATAGTGGTTCATCAATCTCCCCACACTTAAACATTAGCATGTCCTCATGCTAAATTGAAGGAGATAAATATAAATGAATAAGGACATGTAAGACTCATGCAATGCAATGCAACCTATATACATATGAATGTAGCTATATAATTTTGTCTATATGATTAAAAATAGATAAGTTCTCTAAGACAAAACATGGGGCAGATTTCACTAATTCAAATCATATAGTAAAAGCAGGTAAATTTGTAAGAAGATAGCTTGTGAAAGCAGGGAATATAGGACCGAGCCTTGAACTCTTACTGTTGGTGTGTGTGCACTCTAATCATATCTAGTATATGGGTAATCACTCTCTCCTTCTCCAATCATGCTTTCAAAAATTTTGTTTTTCACCTAACCAATCAACAATTTTAAAATGCCGATGCAAACATCATGAGGTCTTTTCATGGTTGTAATGGGGCTAAGGTAAGGTGAGGGTACACATATGGCTAAGTGAGCTTATACATTGAATCTTTAATTAACTTAAGCTCTCACCTAACATACATATATTCTATATAATTTCAACATTCATCTTAGCTACCCAAAATCTCCTTTTCACATTCCATACTCGTGCATCAACCTTTATTTTAATTTTATCACATGTGCATTGATTATTAAACTCTAACTTATCATTGGGGTGATTTTGTCCCCTTATTTACTAAAATAAAGAAATTTTTTTCACTTATCAATGCACATAGATTTGTAATCTTTTTTTTATGGTTTCACATGAGTAGGTACCCAAATTTCCTTTATTTTATCATGACATATTCTCCTATTACCCTTTATTCCCATAATTTTCCCATACTCAGTTAACACACAAATTCTATCTTAAGCTAACCAAAGATTCAATTGGGATTTTTCATTGTTTTTCTTCTTAAAGCTAGTAATATGGTAAAATATAGAACAAATAGGATTAAAAATGGCTCAAAGTGGTTAACAAAGGTAATTAAAAGGGTTGGCTTATTTGGGATACGTGAGCTAAACAAACAATGGCCTCAATCATATGCATGCATATAACACATTAACATTGGACATATAGGATAACCAAAATTCAGATTACAATCATAGAGAAGAAAACACACGAGAAATAAAAATGTTTATGGTTAAATAGTGTAGCCATGTATTTATGCTCAAAGTCTCACGGGTTGTGTGTTCTTTTAGCTCAAAAACCCTGTTCCAATTTCAACTTCAAACAAATTTAACATAAGTGTTTTGATTTAAATTAGTGAAATTTTTCAAAAAATATATGGTCTTAGAAAAAACATATTATCTTTTCAATCAAGTAGAACATGCATGCAATTAACATACTACTATGCAATCTATCCTATTCTAAAGAAAAGGAAATTGGTGTTAGGGGAAAAGAATTACCTCCGGAAGTCAGGTACTGACCGACCTCCCCACACTTAAGGCTTTGCACCGTCCTCGGTGCCATCTGTCAGGAACAAGGGTAGGCTGGTGGCAGTATCTCCACAGTCAGGGCCGTCATGGCTCCCTGTGCTGGTAAAGGAAGTGGAGTCCGGAGTGCCTGGGTCCTCGTCAGGTCTGTGGTTGCCTGTGAGTAGCTCCTTGAGGTATTTGAAACGGCGGTGGTTGTGGCGCTCTCGTAGCTTCGCTTTCTGGTCTTGCCGGTCCAACCTCTCCAGTATTTGATGCAACAGCTGACTAGTAGAAGGTGGAATGTCTGCAGCATGTTCTGCTGACTGGCTGGTAGTGGCTAGTGGTGGCCTGAGATATCTCCCATTAGGGACGTATTGATTATCCTGTGGAAGTATGGCTTTGGTGTCCCCAGCTCTGTAGGGGACTCCGGCTGCTGAGACAAGATTAGAGACCAAGGCGGGAAAAGGTAGGTTGCCCGTGATTTGCACGTGTCCCATAGCGTTCCGGATGTGTCTCAGTAGGTTTAGAGGCTGGTCTGTGAGGATGCACCATAGTAGAATGGCCATGTCTGCAGTGAAGGAGAACTCATGAGTGCTCGGAAAGACGTAATGGGACATAATCTGTGCCCATACGTGAGCCTCTAAGGTGAGTGCGAAAGCCGATATTCCCTTAGGACGGAAACGATGGTATCCAAAAATCCATTTGCTGCCAGGTTGTGCAATAACTCTGAGAACAGCGTCCCAGTCAAATTTGTACGCCTGGCACTTGAGTGCGGCTTCTTGAAATGCGTCCAATCCTTCTGGAGCAGGGGGAAGATCTAAGGCTCGCTGAATGGCCTCTTCTGTAATGGGACTTGCTTCTGATGAACATAAACAGACTGTAGGGTTGGCAGGTGGAGATTGGAGTAGAACTCAACTACCCAAGAAAGATTAACCTGTCGTGGTTGTCTCTGTAGGAATCCCCAATGTCTTTGTGCAATCTGCAGCTCAACAAATTTGGCAATACGAGGTGGAAGGATAAGAAGGTGTTCGTTGTTGTAATTCCGAGCAGCCAGAATGGGAAACATCTACTCACAATAACGATTGGGAAATCGTGCAGTGTCCTTTGCTGGGAAGGCTTTCTCCTTTTCATCGACCTTTATAATCCTTTTAATTCTTTTTGTTGAGGGCTTAACTGCAGTTGAAGATGGCTCTGCCACTAAAGCTCTCTTTGTTCCTTTCCTTGCTGTGGATTTGGGGGTAGCTTTCTCTTTGCCTTTCTTGGTGGCCATCCTGAAAGGAAACGAGTAAAGGCATGAATATTTCAAGGGTTATAGCAAGGAAACGGCGCGGACGCGTATGGCACACGTTCGCGTGGTAGGGCTTGTGCGACTAGCACAAGTGCAGTCCAGCTCCAGCGCAACTCACTTCCATACACCCTTTTACATCGAATTACAGAGCCACGTGTGGGGAGGCCTTGTTACGAATGACGTGATTGCGTCATCCACGTGGACACGTGAATCAAATGGTGCCAGGGGCACGCCTCCAGCCACATACCTGCGGAACCCTTTTTATATATATAAAAATGCAATATGCAGTATGTGGATGAGATGCAAAAGATAGGCATTAGTACTGAGAAGAGTTATTGACAAGGGAAGATAAGGAGAGGGGAGGAACGATCATACCATGGTGGGTTGTCTCCCACCTAGCACTTTGCTTTAACGTCCTTAAGTTGGATGCTCCACTAGCTCAGTCTTCTACTGTGACCGGATCTTCCAAGAGGAAGATCTCTAGTTCCTAGTTTTTCGCCATCTTTTCACCATGGAATAACTTTAAGCGATGTCCATTGACCTTGATAAGTTTAGAGCTTGAAGGATGGTTCAAGTGAAAGACTCCGTATGGTTCCACCTTCTCTACTCGATAGGGACCATCCCATCTGGATCTCAGCTTGCGTGGCATGAGTTGTATTCTGGAGTTGTAAAGTAGGACTAAGTCCCAGGTTGGAATTCTCTTCGCTTAATGCTCTTGTCATGCACAACCTTCACCTTCTCTTTATACAGCCTGGAGTTTTCATAAGCTTCTAGGCGAAGGCTCTCTAATTCTTGCAGTTGCAACTTGCGTTCAGCTCTGGCTCTCTCATAGTCCATGTTGCACTCCTTTACCGCTCAGAAAGCTTTGTGCTCCAACTCAACTAGGAGATGACAGGCCTTTCCATAAACCAAGCGGAAAGGACTCATCCCAATCGGTGTCTTGTATGCTGTCCGATATGCCCAAAGCGCGTCTTGAAGCCTGGTGCTCCAGTCCTTTCTATGAGGCTTGACTACCTTTTGCAGTATGCACTTTATCTCTCAGTTAGACACCTCTGCTTGCCCATTAGTCTGGGGTGATAGGCTGTTGATACTTTATGAATTATCCCATGCCTCTTTAGTAAACCTGTTAGTCTCCTATTGCAAAAGTGAGTGCCTTGATCACTCACGATTGCTCGTGGTGATCCAAAGCGACAAATAATATGGTTTCTAACATAGGAAACAACAGTGTTAGCATCATCAGTATGGGTAGGAATTGCTTCCACCCATTTAGAAACATAATCTACAGCTAACAGTATATAAAGGTGGCCATTAGAATTTGGAAATGGACCCATGAAGTCAATGCCCCAAACATCAAAAATTTCAAAGAAAAGCATAATTTGTTGAGGCATTTCATCCCTCTGGGATATATTACCAAACCTTTGGCATGGAGGACAAGATTTACAAAGGTCGGCAGCATCTTTAAAAAGAGTAGGCCACCAAAATTCGTAGTCTAAAACTTTTCTAGCAGTTCGTTGAGGCCCAAAATGTCTTTCACTCTCAGATGAGTGGCAGGCCTCTAAAATGGACTGAAATTCTGATTGGGGTACACACCGTCTAATTACCTAGTCAGCACCACACTTCTACAGATATGGGTCATCCCATACATAGTATTGGACTCGCTTTTCAGCTTGTCTCTCTGATGCTTAGTAAAATTGGGAGGAAAAGTATGGCTAACTAGATAATTAGCTACAGGTGCATACCAAGGGGCTACATCAGATACTGTCTGTAAGCTATCAAATGGGAAATTATCATTGATAGGAATGGAGTCATCTTTAATGTGCTCAAGGCGACTTAAGTGGTCAGCCACTAAATTTTGGTTACCACTCCTATCTTTAATTTCCAGATCAAATTCTTGCAGCAGTAGCATCCAACGTATTAGCCTTGGTTTAGACTCTTTTTTAGCTAATAAATATTTTAGAGCTGCATGGTCTGAGTACACTACAACCTTAGTACCAAGAAAGTAGGCTCAGAATTTATCCAAAGCAAAAATGATAGCTAGAAGCTCTTTTTCAGTAGTATTGTAATTAGATTGAGCAGCATCTAAAGTCTTAGATGCATAAGCAATTACAAAAGGGTCGTTACCTTCATGTTGAGCCAGTGCTGCTCCTACTGCATGATTGGAGGCGTCACACATGATTTCAAATGGTTGACTCTAGTCTGGTCCCCTCACAATCGGAGCTTGAGTCAAGGCGGTCTTTAGCTTATCAAACGCTTGTTTGCAATCCTCACTGAACTCAAACTCAATGTCTTTCTGCAGTAGTCTGGATAAGGGCATAATACTCACACATGCTCCTAAATCACACATACAGTCAGAAAATATCACACCTCCAATGGTACAGTTAACCATGCATGGGCCTGGGTCACTACATTTTTCAGGTATATTTCCCATTAAAGCAGATATAGAACTACCTAAAGGAATAGTTTCTAATTCATTAATTTTGTCTTTATGTATGCACAACTCTTTTAGAAACTTTGTGTATTTAGGCACTTGCTGAATAATATAAAAAAGGGGGAACAATTACCTCAACCTTTTTGAAGATCTCTACCATTTTGGGATCAAGTTCCATCTGCTTTCTGGGCTTCTTAGTAAGGTGTGGAAATGGAATAGGAGTGGTGTCTTTTATAGCTTCAGCTTGCTGGGGTTCACACTCCTTGGTTGGGCTACTTCTGCTTCAGCCACGCCTTGTGCTTCTTCTTCTTCTTCAACATCCTTTACCTCAACCGTGTCTGCAGCTGGGGCGTGTTCTGATGGGTTTGATTCCTCTGGATTTTTCTCTTGCAATGTGGTTCCAGATCTCAGGGTAATGGCATTGATGCCACCCTTGGGGTTGGGTAATGGTTGAGAGGGGAGTCCACCAGAGCTTGAGGACTGGTTGTTAGAGTTATTCAGTGATCCAAAATGTGAAACAAGGGCTTGCAAGGTAGAGTTCAGACCATTTAAAGTAGAAGTAAGGTTATTTTCCATGGCCTGCTGTCTCCGATTAATAGATTGTAGTAACTCATTATTAGGAGATGAAGAGGGATAAGTGATCTGAGGGGTTTGCTGAGATGCTTGAGGCTGCCTTAGATGAGGTGCTCTGTAGGCCTGATTTTGATTCTACTGCCTGAAGTTGTTATTGTTATTCCACCTCTGGTTTCCATTGTTATCTCTGCCTCATCTATTATGATTGTCCCTCCAACCCTGGTTAGAATTTTCTCTACAGCCTTGGTTGGGGTTATCCTGCCATCCATGGTTGTAGCCGCCACCTTGATTGTACCCTTGATTGGGGCGGTCATAGAAGTTGTGGGTGGCTGCCACAGTGTGGTCTTCCTGTTGGAGTTGTAGACACTCATCAGTATAATGACTGTACTCAGCACAGATCCCGTATACTCTCTGTGGAACCAACTGTTGGCTGTGCTATGGTGGAGAAGGCTGAACTTGCTGAGCTTGTTGTTGACTTAGTTGCATCTGTTTCAGTAAGTTGGTCATTTCACATAAGCTCTGAGTTATAGCAGCAGTCTCTTTGCTAGAGGATACATCTGCAACAGCTCTTGATCAACTTTGTTTCTGCCTGTGATGCCTAGTAGATTCAACTAAGTCGCTAATCAATTGCCATGCCTCTTCCATAGTCTTGTACTTTTTCATAGACCCATTGCTAGCACCTTCCAATGTGGTCTTATCCTGAGATTTCATGCCCTGTGTAAAGTAACCGAGCAACACTATCTTGTCAATCATATGGTGGGGAGATGCTTCCAGAAGATTATTGAAGCGCTCCCAATATTCGTAGAGAGTCTCAGATTCATCCTGAATGATCACGGAAATGTCTTTCCTTAGTTTATCAGTAACCTTAGCTGGAAAGAATTTCTCCAAAAATTCTCTTCTAAGCGTATCCCAGTTAGAAACAGTTGCTCCGAGTTGAGTGTAGTACCACTCTTTTGCCTTCCCCTCAAGAGAGAATGGGAAAGCCTTTAGCAGAATAGAAGTTTCGTCAGTACCATCACGCTTAACAGTAGAACAAGCTTTCTGAAAATCCCTAACGTGCTTGATAGGCTCTTTAGCAGGTAAGCCATGAAACTTGGGCATCATGTTGAGTAGTGCAGTCTTTATTTCAAAGTCCACAACCACCGCTGGGTGGCGTGCCTGGTATGGCTGTAGTGTAAAATCAGGGGCTCCAGCTTCCTGGATAGTGACTCTCCTAGGTGCTGCCATGTCACCTGCATGTGAATCAACTGGATCAGAAGAGGGGGAGCTTATTTCTCCCTTAGATGATGTTTCAGATTCATCCTCGGAGAGTACTAGCCGACGCCGAGCTTCCCTTATACGTGAAATAGTTCTTTCAATCTCAGGGTCAAATACTGGCAAGCTTGGATCAGGAAGTGAATGCGTCATTTAATGAAACAAACGTGCAGCTCATAGTAAAAAAATAAAAAATAAAAATGCAATTAAATAAATTCCAATCAATAAATTAGCACACTATTGCAACTCCCCGGCAACGGCGCCAAAAATTGACGTAAGCGGAAATTGGCAGATTAAGAATTAGTTAGGGAAATGGCGTTGCGAGTACAGCTCTTAACCGGCAAAAATCCACTTGTCAATTTAGAAAAAGGGTTGTCACAAATTTTAGAAATAAAATACTGGGAGTATGAGTCCCAGGTCGTCTCCCAACGAGTTGCAGGAAGATGTGCTACTTTATCAATCAGAGCTTTTCAAAAGGGGTTTTGAATTTGATGAACAGAAAATTAAATTAGAGAATTTATATGATTTAAATGAAATCTTGACAGGGAGAAGATTAATTGGAAGTTCTATCCTTGTTAGAATTTTATCAAGAGCAATTAATAATTAGTCATTGTTTACATTTAGTTAACCCTCAACGAATGAAGGAAAGTCAAATTAAAAGTCAACTTCTATTCACAAGTCCTAATCCTCTCCCTTGAGAAGGATTAGAGTTAGTGACTAACAAGCCAACCAACAATGAACCAATTACAATTGAACTCTTGAGTATTCTAACTCAAGGTTCTCCTTTTAATCAACTCCCAATCAAGTTGGGGGACTGCTCCATCATCATAATTATAGACTTCACAAAATCAATAGGGGAAATAAGAAAAGACATAACAAACAATAATGAAAGAGATTAATTAAAAGTAAAAATATTTTTGTATTAATAAACTATGAAAATAATCTAATATCAACTCTGGACAGATTGAGAATATGGAAGAGTAAATGAAAAGTAAATAACAAACTATAATGACCGGTACAGGAGGTAGACTCTTCTCAAAAGCTAAAGCCAAAAATCTTTAAATCCTATTTTATGAATGTCAAAAGGAGAAACCTAGGGGAAGAGTAAAATCAAATCTAAAAACTTCAAATTATGCGGAATGAATTGTTGCCTTTCGTCTCTGCATGTTCCCTTGCTCTAATCTATGTTTCTGGGCCGAAAATTGGGTTGAAATGCGGCCCAGAATCTATACCAGCGACTTCTGTAATTCTGCAGATCGCGCGCGGCACGTGGCCGCGTCGTCCACGCGTTCGTGTCACTCAGCATTTTTTGTACCACGCGTGCGCGTCATCTACGCATTTGCGTCGTTCGTGCAGCTTCCAGTCCGCGCGGTCGCGTTAGGCACGCGAGCGCGTCACTGTGATTTCTTCCATTTCACGCGGTCACGTGAGCAATGTGACCGCATGACTTCTCGCTAGTCATCTCCTCAATTCCTTGTGTTCCTTCCACTTTTGCGCGCTTCCTCTTTATTCCTTACACCATTCCTGCCCTATGAAGCCTGAAACACTTAACACACAGATCACGGCATCAAATGGTACGAAGGAAAATAAAAATATACAACTAAAAGGTCTCTAGGAAGCAAGTTTCCAATCATAGAATATTTTTAGGAAGGAATTGTAAATACATGCAAATCATATGAATAAGTGGGCGAAGACTTGATAAAACCACACAATTAAACACAATATGAATCATAAAATAGCGGTTCATCATAGACTTAAACCAATTCAACCTCGGGTTCGTAGTTTTTTGCAGAAAATACGTTTTCTGACTCAGAAAAACCTACTGAGTCCAAAAATCATATTTAAATCCTCAAATTTTCATTCTAAATTTTTGGATCCTATTTTGGGCAATAATAATTATTTGATTAGACGTTTAATTAGTCTCGATTATTACATTTTCTCCCTACCAAATAAGAAATTTTGCCCTCAAAATTTAGTGATTACCTGAGAATAGCTTGGGGGTAATCCTTCCGCATCTCGGACTCCAATTCCCAAGTATGTTCCTCAACTCCTGCTCGCTTCCAAGCAACTTTAACCAATGAAACTTCCTTTCTACGTAACTTTTTCACACTGGTGTCGTCAATTTGCACCGGCGTTACTTGAAATGTCAAGTTCTCTCTCAACTCGACCGACTCGGGCTCTAACACATGAGCCGCATCCAACATGTACTTACGGAGTTGTGACACGTGGAATACGTCATGCAAGTTAGACAAGTGAGGCGGCAAAGCTACTTGATATGCCACCTGCATGAATTGCCTCAGAATCTCAAACGATCTTATATACCTCGAATTCAACTTCTTGCTTTTGATTGCTCTTCCGATTCCAGTTGTCGGTGTTACCCTCAGAAATACATGTTCTCCCACTTCAAATTCTAATGGTTTCCTTTTCTGATCCGCATAACTCTTCTGTCGACTCTGTGCTGTTAGAATTCTCTCTCGAATCTTCTTAATCTTTTCAGTAGTCTGTACTACCAAGTCAGGACCTAAAACACTTGCTTCACCTGACTCATACCAACAAAGTGGAGATTGGCATTTCTGTCCATACAAGGCCTCACACGGAACCATCCCAATGCTCGCATGAAAGCTGTTGTTGTACGTAAACTCCACTAATTCTATGCAAAGGTCCCAACTTCCAGGTTGATCCAATACACACGCCCTCAGCATATCTTCCAACGTCTGAATAGTCCTCTTTGACTGTCTATCCATTTGTGGATGATATGCGGTGCTGAGACATAGCTTCGCACCGAAAGCTTTTTGGAAAGCTCCCCAAAACCTTGATGTAAATCGAGGATCACGATCCGACACTATGCTCGATAGCACACCGTGCAACTTACGATCTCCTTGATATACAATATCACCAACTCCTTTATAGAATAGTTTACTCAGATAGGCAGAAAATGAGTGGACTTGGTTAAGCAATCCACGATCACCCAAACCGCATCAAATCCTGATCTAGTCCTCGCCAAACCGATCACAAAGTCCATCGCAATTCTTTCCTACTTTCACTGAGGAATCTCAAGTGGTTTTAGCATTCCTGACAGTTTCTGATGCTCTATCTTTACCTTCTGACAAGTTAGGCACTTGGATACAATTGTAGCTACATCACCTTTCATCCCAGGCCACTAGAACATCTTCTTTAAGTCATAGTACATCTTCGTACTTCCGGGATTAATAGAAAACCCACTGTTGTGAGCTTCCGACAATAAGTCTTGCCTCAAAATCCCGACATTCGATATACGAATTCTCCCTTTATACCTCCACAACCCTTCATCATCCTTAGTGAATTCTCCATGCATCTTCTTATTATCTGGTTGAAATAATTGCTGAAGCCTTTGCTCATCTTGCTGAGCCCTCTGTATCTCTGACTTAAACGTACTTAGAATTTGCAACTGGTTCAAACAAGCTCTTCTGGCCACTTTACCAATATCCAACTTAAGATCCACAAACTTATCCATGAACTCATCTTCCTTGATTCTCATCCAAGCTATTGTTAAAGACTTCTCAATCAATGCATGTACTACCACATTTCCTTTCTAGGGTGATATCTCAGTTCAAAATCATAATCCTTTAGCAACTCCATCCACCTCCTCTGACGCATATTGAGCTCTTTCTGATTAAAGATGTACTTGAGACCCTTATGATCAGAAAAGTCACTAAACCTTACTCCATACAAATGGTGCCTCCAAATCATCAATGCAAACACAATCGCCGTTAATTCCAAATCATGAGTTGGGTAATTTATCTCATGCGGTCTCAGCTGACGCGATGCGTAAGCCACCACGTTCAGGTGTTGCATCAACACGCAACTGATGAGCAGATAATTTATACGCTTTTTGGCATTGTTTTTAGATAGTTTTTAGTAGGATCCAACTACTTTTTAGTATTTTTTATTAGTTTTAAGCAAAATTCACATTTTTAGACTTTACTATGAGTTTGTGTGTTTTTCTGTGATTTTAGGTATTTTCTGGCTAAAATTGAGGGACTTGAGCAAAAATCTGATTCAGAGGCTGAAAAAGAACTGCAGATGCTATTGGATTCTGACCTCTCTGCACTCGAAATGGATTTTCTGGAGCTACAGAAGCCCAATTGGCGTGCTCTCAATTGCGTTAGAAAGAAGACATCCTGGGATTTCCAACAATATATAATAGTCTATACTTTGTCCAAGTTTTGACAACGTAAACTGGCATCCAAACACCAACTTTCTGCCTTATTCTGGCGTTAAACGCCAAAAACAGGATAAAAGCTGGAGTTAAACGCCCAAACTGGCATAAAAGCTAGCGTTTAACTCCAAGAAAAGTCTCTACACTTGAAAGCTTCAATGCTCAGCCCAAGCACACACCAAGTGGGCCCGGAAGTGGATTTCTACATCATTTACTTATCTCTGTAAACCTTAGCTACTAGTTTTAGTATAAATATTACTTTTTCTCATTGTATTCGACGTCTTGGTTATTCGAGTTCCCCCTCTGGGGCCGAAGCCAATGAACACCATTAATACTTATGTATTTTCAATGGTGGAGTTTTTACACACCATAGGTTAAGGTGTGGAGCTCTGCTGTTCCTCGAGTATTAATGCAAAGTACTATTGTTCTTCTATTCAATTCAAGCTTATTCTTATTCTAAGATGTTCACTTGCACTTCAACCTGATGAATGTGATGATCCGTGACACTCATCACCATTCTCACTTATGAACGCGTGCCTGACAAACACTTCCGTTCTACCTGCGAAAGCTAGAGTGTTTGTATCTCTTGGATTCCTGGTCCATGACGCATGGTTGCCTTTCCTAACAACAGAGCCTTCCATTCCGTGAGATCAGAGTCTTCGTGGTATTAGCTAGAATCAATTGGCAGCATTCTTGAGATCCGGAAAGTCTAAACCTTGTCTGTGGTATTCCGAGTAGGATCTGGGATGGGATGACTGTGACGAGCTTCAAACTCATGACTGTTGGGTGTAGTGACAGACACAAAAGGATCATTGGATCTTATTCCGACACAAGTGAGAACCGACAGATTATTAGCCCTACGCAACTCGTAGATGGACTATTTTCACTGAGAGGATGGATGGTAGCCATTGACAACGGTGATCCCCTACATATAGCTTGCCATGGAAAGGAGTATGAATGATTGAATGAAGACAGTAGGAAAGGAGAGATTCAGAAGGAATAACACATCTCCATATGCTTATCTGAAATTCCCACCAATGAATTACATAAGTATCTCTATCTTTATTTTATGTTTATTTATCTTTTAATTATCAAAACTCTATAACCATTTGAATTCGCCTGACTGAGATTTACAAGATGACCATAGCTTGCTTCAAGCCGACAATCTCCGTGGGATCGACCTTTACTCACGTAAGGTTTATTACTTGGACGACCCAGTGCACTTGCTGGTTAGTTGTGCGAAGTTGTGAAAAAGAGTTGAGATTACAATTGTGCGTACCAAGTTGTTGGTGCCATTGAGATCACAATTTCGTGCACCAGCAACCCAAATCCTTCAAGGAAGCATCACAGTATACTTCAAATGGTTCATGCGGTTCCGGTAAAATCAAAACAGGCATTGAAGTTAACTTTTGTTTTAAAGTCTGAAAACTTTCTTCACACTCTGACGACCACACAAACGACACCTCCTTCCTTGTCAAATAAGTCATCGGTAGTGCAATCTGGGAAAATCCTTCGATAAATCTCCTGTAATTTCCAGCTCAGCCTAAGAAACTTCTAACTTCCGTCACCGTCGTTGGTCTTTCCCATTCCATCACCACTTCTACCTTAGAAGGATCCACCGCTATTCTTCTTTTGCTCACCACATGACCTAGGAACTTTACTTCCTCCTTCAAGAACTCACACCTGGACAACTTAGCATACAATTTCCACTTCTTTTGGATTTGCAACACAATTCTCAAGTGTTCCTCATGCTCCTTTTCCGTTTTAGAATAAACTAAGATGTTGTCTATGAAAACCACCAGGAATTTGTCCAAAAAGGGGCAAAATACTCTGTTCATGTAATCCATGAACACAGCAGGTGCATTAGTCAACCCAAAGGACATCACCGCAAACTCATAGTGTCCATAGCGCATCCTAGACGTAGTTTTTGGAATATCCTCCTCTTTCACCCGTATCTGATGGTAACCGGATCTCAAATCAATCTTGGAAAATACTCCAGCTCCTTGCAGTTGATCTATCAAGTCATTGATCCTAGGCAATGGATACTTGTTCTTCAAAGTCACTTTGTTCAACTGTCAGTAATCCACAAAAAGTCACATTCCTCCATCCTTCTTCTTCACCAATAAAACTGGCGCTCCCCACGGAGATACACTCAGTCAAAAGAACCACTTGTTCAGAAGCTCTTCCAACTGAGTCTTTAGTTCACCCAGCTCTATCGAAGCCATTCGATACGGCGTAATCGATACTGGTCCGGCTCCCAGCTCCAATTTAATCGCAAATTCAATCTCTCTTTGAGGTTGAAATTCAGGAATATCTTCCAGGAACACTACCGGAAATTCTCTAACTACCGAAATCTGATCTAAGTTCTGGGCATCACCCAAAGCATTAGCAGTCAACAAGATATAACCCTAACACTCTTCCCCACTACAGTGCACCCTCACAGAGTTCAGGTAGTAACCCTCAGCTATCACTGCTCCATTTTCCCTTTCCGGCATAAACTGAATTGACCGCTCAAAGTAATCTAACAAAACCCGATTTTTGACAACCAATCAAACGCCAAACTCATTTCCAACCCAACCATTGGTAAACAAATCAAGTCATGAACAAATTTTCTACCCTCAAGCTTGAAACCTACTTGTCTACAACCTGACCTAGTCATAACCGTTTGATGCGGAGTATGTACATGCAATTCAAATGCTAATTCTAACACTTTCAAGCCTAGCTCCTCAACTTTGTCAAATGAAATAAATGAATGCGAAGCTCCAGTATCATACAATGCAACCAAGATTTTATCACCAATTAAGCAGTTACCTCTCATAAGAGGATCCGCCTTAGTAGCATCCTTGGCATTCACCGCAAATACTCGCCCTTGGTGCTGACGCTGACCCGCATTTGGGTTCTTCCCACGAGTGCAATCCTTTGCAATATGACCAGGCAAATCACAGTTGAAGCAACCACCTAAACCAATCTTGCAAGAGTCATATGGATGAAAACGTCCACAACGATCACAAGCTAAATCCGGAGAAACCTTACTCTGATTTTCTCTCCCTTTGCCACGCTGAAACTGATCATGAGTGTTCTTTTTGAAGCCTCCTTGACCTTGAGGCATATTTCCTCCACTCTTGAAATTTTGCTCCCTCGGTTGAAAGTACTTGCCACGTCCCCTACTAGAGTTTCCTCCATGAGTGTCCTTTGACAAAGCTACTATCTTTGCATATTCCTCCACAACCCTTGTCTTGTTCACAAGATCGGAGAAGATCTCAATTTCCATAGGAGCCACGGTAGTCATGATGGTATCCTTCAAGCCCCTTTGATACTTGATACACTTCCAGCTTTTGTAAGTCTCCGGGGCACCCTGACACACCCAATAGAATCTACAGAGCTCCTCAAATCAGTTAGTATAATCCACCACTAACAAGGAACCTTGCTTCAGCTGCATAAGTTCCATCTCCTTCTCTTCTCTTGCAGACTCAGGAAAGTACTTCTTGTAGAAGGCTGTTTGGAATACATCCCAAGAGATATCGACATTCTAAAGCTGGAGCAAGCGACATTCTCCTTACCACCAATGCTGGGCCTCTCCCAAAAGCTTATAGGCAGCAAACTCTAGATATTGGTTGCTCAGAACATGCTTTGCCTGTAAAGCACGCTCCATGGCCTGAAACCAATTCCCTTCTGCGTTATCATTTCCGTTGCCATATTTGTTTTTGTTCCCAGCTAGTTGGCTCAATCTCTGCACAACTTGTAGAGTCGCAGCAATATTAGCCTCTATGGTGTTTGATATTGTAAATTCGGCATGGTTATTGGCTGGTTGCGTATTTCTACTCTCGGCTCGTGAACGTGTACGACCTCCTCCACGAGTAGCCATTAGGGTTCTTGTCTACACCAAATAATTGATATCAAAGTGATCAGTTTCAATATCAAAAGCCTAGTGCTTCAATTATCCCAAAAAGGCACTCAAAAACAAGCATGTTATGCAATGTCAAATAGATAACCTAATAGCATCAAAGAAAAGACATATAGAGTATGCAATGAAGCACAATCGGTCCATCCCTCAGGCTCACGAGGAAGAACCACTCTGATACCACTAAATGTAACACCCTAATTACCCTAAGCCTTACCACGCGTCATAAAGCAAAAGCTAATCAAAGGTTACGATAGTTCTAAGCTCAAACATATAATATATAGAAGAAGTAATATACTCTAGAAGCTCGATGAAGGATAAAGCTCAAAAACAGGATTTGAAAAGCGCAAAACGTACTCACAAAACTACAAACTTATCGCACAAGATATAGATATAATATAACAAAAGATAAGAGTATAATAATATAATGATCTATCCACAGCTCACAGACTTTAAGTGGGCTAGCTATATACAGACAATAGAGAAGTTTGGAATTTAAAAACAGCTTATACAAGTTTTTCTCTTAAAATAAGTCTCTAGGCAAATGTAAATACAAAAGTGAAAGACATATACAAAATAAGCAAAAGACTCCAAAATATATCCAAGATCCTTCGCTCTGTCACCATCGAAATAATTCACCGAGGTGGGTTGCAACCTGCATCTGAAAAACAACAACAAGAATATGGTATGAGAACCGGAGGTTCTCAGTATGGTAACAGTGCCCAGTGATGTAAGATATAACACCCCGAGATGCCAAAGGCAATCCTAGAACTTCATATCCATCACAAGATTCATCTTAAAGCATAACTATTTCAATTCAATATTTCAATGAACTTTAATTCTAAACAACTTTAAAAAAATTTTGAAAACTGAGGCACAAGTTATGATCCGAAAAGTTCACCAGAAATCCCTTTTTACCAAAATTTTACAAGTTCTCAATTTTTCCTTGAAACATATAGCCAAAACCAAATCAAACAATTCCAAACTCCAATTTACATCAAATCTACCCTTTTGTGTCATAATTTAACTTTCGTACCAATTTCTCAACCCATATTACAATATCATCAATCTCAACATCAAATACATCACACTAAAACCATTTTTCAATCCACACAATCATTCATCATCATCATATCACTAACTGTTCATACCCTGGGTCAAGCTATACAATCCGGGTTGGACAAAGGCATGAACGACCGACCTCTTAAAAGGTCGACTCGTGACTGACCTCTTCCTAAAGAGCTCGACCAAATCACCAGAGGCCCAAAGCAGGCCCAAAGCAGAAGTTCATAGCCCATCTGAAAGTGGCTGGCCAAAAGATAGATGATCTTACCCACAAAAAGATAAGATAAGATAACAAACTTATCTCAAGAGATGTCACTCGACACTACTATAAATACATTGGAGCACCCAGGTATAAGTCATACTCTGATTTTACACAAAAAACCTGCCTAAAGCCTGTGCCAACTTAAGCATCGGAGTCTCTTGCAGGTACCACCACCCTGTGGTGATCAAGGATCAGCAGCATCTCAAGATCTATTAAGTCGGACCCAACAGCTCCGACCACACCAGAAGAACTCGTTCGAGATCGACCTTCAGTTTCAGGTAACCCTCGAAACATTGGCGTCGTTGCCGGAGAACCTGGAAGTCATCCCACCGTCATGGCAGACAATCTTAACAGCGACCACAACTCCGGTCTGGAAGATAGAACGCTGCTTAAGAACACGGATGCTTTATCAAAGGACACACCTCAATCCAAGGGAGACAAGCAAACCCCAAACACAGAAATCTTGGATGCAATCCGTCAATAGCAGGATCGCCTTAATCAACTCGAACAAGAAGCTGAACGGCAACAAGAGGCCGAGAGGGACCTCCCGAAAGAAAAAAGACGGCGTCGAGAGCTGGAGGACAAGCTCCTAAAGATCAAAGCCGACATCAAAACTAAGACCACTCGATCTAGCCGCGAGGATAGCCCCCACAAGGACCAAGACCCGTTCACAAAAGAGATCATGAAAGCTAAAGTTCCAAAGGACTTTAAAGCCCCCGACATGACTCTATACGGTGATACGTCCGATCTAAGCCATCATCTCAATAATATCAGAAGTAGGATGTATCTTACGGATGCCTCAGATGCAATCCGTTGTAAAGCTTTCCCAGCCACTTTGACCAAGACACCAATAAAGTGGTTCGACAACTTGCCGCCAAGGTCGATAACAAGCTTCGGGAAAGCCAAGCATGCTCCAAGAAATTCCTAGCTAGATTTTCCATCCAGAAGGACAAAGCCAAGCATGCTCCAAGCCTGCTAGGGATCAAGCAAGGAGATTGGGAAAGCCTCCACAGTTACATGGAGAGATTCAACAAAGCATGTCTGGACATACAAAATCTTCCAACAGCAGCCATAATGGGTCTCATCAATGGCCTACGAGAAGGACTCTTTAGTCACTCCATATCCAAAAAGCATCCAACATCTCTCAACGAGGTTCAAGAATGGGCGAAAATATACATTAATATGGAAGAGTGCTCCCGATTAGGAGAAACCTCAAAGACTGGATTCTCCTATCCACCTCGGGACACAGATAAAGAGTCCAGGAAGAAAGAAGACCAACCTACTGAGAAACCCAGAAAGTACGACAACTACACCCCCCTTCAGGTGTCTCTTGTGGACATTTAACGGGAGATATGCAACACTGAGAAGATCTTACCGCCTCGCCCGATAAAACACAAGAGTGGAGGAAGTCAGACAGAGTATTACGAATACCACCGAATCTACATGCATTCTATCAACGAGTGCCACGACCTAAAGAATGTCATAGAAAAGTTGGCACGAGAAGGGAGATTAGATCGGTTCCTAGCCAATAGAGCGGATGAACCAAAAAAGAGAAGAATGGATGAAGAGGTCGGACGAGCTGAACGTCCCCCTACACCCCTGAGAGACATGTTCACATGATAAATGGAGGATTCGAAGGAGGAGGGATCTCTAAATCATCCCTCAAAAGACACCTCATGGAGGTGTGTCATGTCGAAGAGGGGGACAGGTCAGCCGACCTCCCCACTATTACCTTCACTCAAGAAGACGCCAAAGGCATCATCCCAGGGCATGATGACCCCGTGGTCATTACCATCATACTCACCAACACCAATCTCCACTAAACATTGGTAGACCAAGGATGTTCTGTAGATATCCTGTTAAAATCCGCCTTTGACAAGCTCGGCCTACAAGAGAAAGAGCTCAGAGCTTATCCAAATAGCTTGTTCGGACTCAGAGATGCCCCAATCCAACCACTTGAGTATATCCCACTGCACATAACATTTGGAAAAGGAACACGGTCTAGAACGATGAGCATAGACTACATCGTAGTCGACGTGAACTCCATATACAATGCTCTTATAGGTCGTGCAGTGGTTTCCACTCCACACTTATGCATGAAGTTTCCAACTACAGAAGGGATCACTACTATAAAGGGGGACCAAAAACTCGCGCGACGCTGTTACAACGAAAGTCTGAACTTTAAAGGCGACCCCAGAGGAAAGGAAACCAATATTATAGAACTCGAGGGAATCCGAGCTCATGAAGAACTTCTCCCTCAACCAGAAGGTGAGACCGAAGAAATTCAAATCGGAGACACTCGAGACAAAACAACAAATATAGGGGCGAATGTATGAGAGACCTAAAGGAGCTGCTAACAAAGCTCCTAAGGGACAATTCCGACCTCTTCGCATGGAAGGCCGCCGACATGCCCGGTATTAATCCCGGACTAATGTACCATATGTTAGCCGTATATCCTGGGTCTCGGCCAGTGCAACAGAAGTGTAGGAAGCTCGGCCAAGAGAGGTCGCAAGCCATAGAGGAGCAGGTAAGAGCGTTATTGGACGCAGAGTTCATAAGGGAGGTAAAGTACCCATTATGGCTAGCCAATGTAGTATTAGTCAAGAAGTCAAATAGGAAGTGCCGGATGTGCACTGATTACACCGACCTCAACAAGGCCTACCCAAAAGATCCCTACCCACTAACGAAAATAGACACACTAGTCGACGCTTCATCAGGGTATTAGTACCTTTCCTTCATGGACTCTTACTCGGGATACAATCAAATCCCAATGTATCAACCCTACCAGGAGAAAACCTCATTCTTAACCCCAAAAGCAAACTACTGCCACATAGTCATGCCCTTTGGACTCAAGAACGCAAGGGCTACATACCAGAGACTGATGAACAAAGTTTTCGCCAATCACATTAGGAAGCTGATGGAGGTTTATGTAGATGACATGCTGGTAAAGACACAAAAGGAGGAAACATTGCAATCCAACCTCACTGAAGTGTTCGACACCATAAGAAAGCATGGGATGAGACTTAACCCCACAAAACGCACTTTTGCAGTAGAAGCTGGCAAATGCTTGGGCTTCATGCTAATCCAAAGAGGAATCGAAGCAAACCCAGATAAATGCCACGCCATACTTTGCATGAAAAGCTCGACTTATGTCAAAGAGGTCCAGCAGCACAATAGAAGACTAGCGACTCTATTTAGGTTCCTAGCTAGATCGGCCTTGAGATCTCTCCCTTTCTACGCAACACTAAGGATAGGAAGAAGATTTGAATGGACCCCAGAATGTGAACAAGCATTTCAAGACTTCAAAACATTTTTGGGGCAACCACCCATCTTAACCCGACCTAGGAATGTGAAGAACTAATCCTATACCTCACTGTAGGAAGTTGGGCGATAGCATCAGCACTAGTGAGAGAAGACAAAAATGGACAAAAACCTATCTACTTCATTAGTAAAGCCTTACAAGGGGCCAATCTGAACTATCAAAAGATAGAAAAGTTCGCCTACGCCCTTATACTTACCTCCCAACGACTCCGACCATACTTTCAATCTCACACCGTCAGAGTACAGACCAACCAACCCATAAAAGGTATCTTACAAAAAACAGACTTAGCTGGAAGAATCCTACAATGGGCAGTCGAGTTATCCAAATTTGACTTCAAATATGAAGCTCGGACAGCCATCAAGTCTCAGTACCTGGCCGACTTCATCACAGAGTACATCGACACCCCGGGCATCCCCATAGAGTGGAGCCTTTACGAGGATGGCTCCTCGAACAAAACCGGGAGTGACACAAGCGTTATTTTAGAGAGTGATCAGAGAACCCAAATCAAGCTCTCATTAAAGTTCGAGTTCCCCGCCTCAAATAACCAAGCTGAATACGAGGCCCTACTGGCTGGTTTGAAGCTAGCTAGGGGGCAAGAGCTCATAAGCTTACCATTTTCAGCGATTCACAAGTAGTCACCTCGTAAATAGAAGGGAGCTACCAAGCTAAGGATCCCACCATGAAGAAACACCTAGACAAAACCAAAGAATAGTTCGGACAATTCAGGGGAAATGAGGTCCGAGATATACCTCGGGAACAAAATGCCCGAGCTTATGCCTTTTCAAAACTAGCCAGCACCAAACCAGGGGGTAATAATAGAAGCCTCATCCAAGGAACACTACAAAATCCATCAACCTCGGAAGAAAAGAAGGTCTTAAGCATATCAAACCAGGACCAAGGGTGGATGACAGCCATAATCAGTTAACTCAAATATGAAACACTCCCCGTGGATAAAAAGCAGGCAAAAAGGCTAGTACGAGAAGTGCAGTACTACACCATAGTGCATGACACCCTATATTGGAGAGGAATCTCTACACCCCTCCTAAAATGCGTCCCGACCTCCGCTACAAGGGAAGTTCTTAAGAAAGTCCATAGTGGCATGTGCGGCAACCACCTCGGGGCGCAGGATCTTTCCAAAAAGGTACTCCGAGCTGGCTTTTACTGGCCGACCTTGCAAAAGGAAGCAAAATATTTTGTCAAAACATGCCCCGCATGTCAGAAGCACGCCAACTTTCACATCGCACCACCCGAAGAACTCATTTGTGTCACTTCACCCTGGCCATTCACAAAGTGAGGGCTCGACCTCCTCGGACCATTCCCTCAGGGATCAGGGCAAGTCAAGTTCCTCATTGTAGGAATAGACTATTTCATAAAATGGATCGAGGCTGAACCTTTAGCCACTGCCACCTCCCAAAGAAGTCGGAGGTTCTTGTACAGAAATATTGTCACAAGGTTTGGGGTCCCATACTCTATTACCACAGACAATGGCACTCAGTTCTCTGACATAGGCTTCAGAAACCTGGTGGCTGATTTGAAAATCAAGAACCAGCTGACCTCTGTAGAGCACCCACAAGCCAATGACAAGTGGAAGCCGCCAACAAAGTCATACTGGCTGGGTTAAAACAGAGACTACAGGACGCCAAGGGAGCTTGGGCCGAAGAGCTCCCACAAGTCCTATGGGCATATTGGACAACACCATACTCTACCACTGGAGAATCGCCATTCCGACTTGCTTATGGAATGAAGGCAATGATTTCGTGGAAGTAGAAAAATGATCCCCTAGAGTGATCCTCTACAATGAAGACACCAACTCCCAAGCTCAAAGGGAAGAGCTCGACCTACTTCCAGAAGTCTGAGAAAGAGTTCAGATTAGAGAGGAAGCCCTAAAGCGTCGAATTGCTCAGAGGTATAATCGGAAGGTAATCCAGCGAAGCTTCGCCACCAATGATCTCATCTTAATCCGAAATGATATCGGAACAGGTCGGTCAGGATAAGGGAAGCTAGCAGCCAACTGGAAAGGACCATACTGAGTTGTAGAGGTACTGGGGAAAGGTTACTATAAGGTGTCTGACCTCGAAGGACGAGAGCTACCAAGGTTATGGCATGCATGTAACCTAAGAAGGTACTATAGCTAGAAAATAATAAAGATCTTTGGTCAAGGTACACCCTTTTTCCTAAAAAGGTTTTTTAATGAGGTGGCAGGCCGAGATTTAAAAAACTGCCCGATCTATAAGGGTAAGCACTCACATGTACACACTTTTACTTTTATCTTTATCTCTTTATTATTTGAATGAAAGTTATCAATTCCCTAAAAGGTTTCCTACCAAGATGCATTAAGTTACGCTCATAAAATGCAAAATTCAATGCCCGGTTACAAAGAGGTCGGCAAGGTGAAGCGATAGATGCAAGTTAATGCAAGAAGTTATAGAAAATAACCCAGAAAAAGTGACCTGACGAGGTCTAACTAAAAAATGGGATTACTAAAAACAACTTAAGAAGGCCCGAAAGAGAAGTTGGACCAATGAAAGGATCACTGAAAAGTTCACCTACGCCCTTATACTTACCTCCCGACGAGTCCGACCATAGTTTCAAGCTTACACCGTCAAAGTACAGACCAACCAACCCATAAAAGGTATCTTACAGAAGACAGACTTAGCTGGAAGAATCCTACAATGGGCAGTCGAGTTATCCAAATTTGACCTCAAATATGAAGCTCAGACAGCCATCAAGTTTCAGTACCTGACCGACTTCATCGCAGAGTACACCGACACCCCAGGCACCCCCATAGAGTGGAGCCTTAACGTGGATGGCTCCTCGAACAAAACCGGGAGTGGCGCATGCGTCATTTTAGAGAGTGATCAGAGAACCCAAATCGAGCTCTCATTAAAGTTCGAGTTCCCCGCCTCAAATAACCAAGTTGAATACGAGGCCCTACTGGCTGGTTTGAAGCTAGCTAGGGGGTAGGAGCTCAGAAGCTTACCATTTTTAGCGATTCACAAGTAGTCACCTCGTAAATAGAAGGAAGCTACCAAGCTAAGGATCCCACCATGAAGAAACACCTAGACAAAACCAGAGAACAGTTCGGACAATTCAGGGGATATGAGGTCCGAGATATACCTCGGGAACAAAATACCCGAGCTGATGCCTTTTCAAAACTAGCCAGCACCAAACCAGGGGGCAATAATAGAAGCTTCATCCAGGAAACACTAGAAAATCCGTCAACCTCGGAAGAAAAGAAGGTCTTAAGAATATCGGACCAGGACCAAGGGTAGATGACACCCATAATCTGTTACCTCAAATCTGAAACACTCCCCGTGGATAAAAAGCAGGCAAAAAGGCTAGTACGAGAAGTGCAGTACTACACCATAGTGCATGATGCCCTATATAGGAGAGGAATATCTACACCCCTCCTAAAATGTGTCCCGACCTCCGCTACAAGGGAAGTTCTTAAAGAAGTCCATAGTGGTATGTGCGGCAACCACCTCGGGGCGCGGGCTCTTTCCAAAAAGGTACTTCGAGCTGGCTTTTACTGGCCGACCTTGCAAAAGGAAGCAAAATATTTTGTCAAAACATGCCCCCTATGTTAGAAGCATGCCAACTTTCACATCACACCACCCGAAGAACTCATTTGTCTCACTTCACCCTGGCCATTCGTAAAGTGGGGGCTCGACCTACTCGGACCATTCCCTCAGGGATCGGTGCATGTCAAGTTCCTCATTGTAAGAATAGACTATTTCATAAAATGGATCGAGGCTGAACCTTTAGCCACTACCACTACCTAAATAAGTCGGAAGTTCTTGTACAGAAACATTGTCACAAGGTTTAGGGTCCCATACTCTATTACCACAGACAATGGCACTCAGTTTCCTGACATAGGCTTCAGAAACCTGGTGGCTGATTTGAAAATCAAGCACCAGCTTACCTCTGTAGAGCACCCACAAGCCAATGACAGGCGGAAGCCGCTAACAAAGTCATACTACCCGGGTTAAAATGGAGACTACAGGATGCCAAGGGAGCTTGGGCCGAAAAGCTCCCGCAAGTCCTATGGGCATACCGGACAACACCACACTCCACCACCGGAGAATCACCATTCCGACTTGCTTACAGAATGAAAGTAATGACTCCGTGGAAGTAGAAAAATGATCCCTTAGTTTGATCCTCTACAACGAAGACACCAACTCCCAAGCTCAAAGGGAAGAGCTCGACCTACTTCCAGAAGTCCGAGAAAGAGTTCAGATCAGAGAGGAAGGCCTAAAGTGTCGAATGGCTCAGAGGTATAATCGGAAGGTAATCCAGTAAATCTTCGCCACCAACGATCTCATCTTAATCCAAAATGATATCGGAACAGGTCGGTCAGGAGAAGGGAAGTTAGCGGCCAACTGGAAAGGACCATACCGAGTTGCAGAGGTACTGGGGAAAGGTTACTATAAGGTGTCCAACCTCGAAGGGCGAGAGCTACCAAGGTTATGGTATGCTTGTAACCTAAGAAGGTACTATAGCTAGAAAATAGTCAATATCTTAGGTCAAGGCACACTCTTTTTCCTAAAAACGTTTTTTAATGAGGCGGTAGGCCGAGATTTAAAAAAACTTTCCGATCTATAAGGGTAAGCATTCACATGTACACACTTTTACTTTTATCTTTATCTCTTTATTATTTGAATGAAAGTTATCAATTTCCTAAAAAATTTCCTACCAAGACGCATTAAGCTACGCTCATAAAATGCAAAATTCATCGCCCGATTACAAAGAGGTCGGCAAGGTGAAGCGATAGAAGCAAGTTAATACAAGAAGTTATAGTAAGTAACCCAGAAAAAGTGACCTGACGAGGTCTAAGTAAAAAATGGGATTACTAAAAACAACTTAAGAAGGCCCGACAGAGAAGTCGAACCAATGAAAGGATCACTGAAAAGGGACAAAAATATCTCGCAAAGGCCAAAGAAAGGTTAAAAAACCAGGGCCTGAAGTGCTCAGCTAAAAAGGTATAAAGTCCTGAAAAGGATTCTACTTAAAGCAAGGAGCACGGTCTAAAAACCGAGCTAGAAAGTCATCCCAACAAACTACTAAGAAAGGGTTCTAACACTACCTATAACAGTTGTTGGGAATCGGCAAAAAAGCCCGAACAATAAAGCCATAAAGGTTGACATCAACAAGGCGCGATCTAAGAGACAAAAAGTGCTTAGCTAAAAAACACAAAAAGCAAACGCACAAATTGAATAAGGCTAAAAAGTCATCCAAACAAACTAAAAGGTTCTGCACGAGAACACTACAAAGTTATTTGGAATTCGACTAAGAAGCCTTGACGGCAAGTCGCGAAGACGATATAGCTAGCCAAAGAGAGGACACAACCAGAAGGCCAGAAAGGGTAACCCAAAAGGTGAAACGCCACCCCAAAAGGTGTCAAACCAAAGAAACCTAAAGCACTTACATAAAAACCATAGAGCAACCTCCTCCAAATAAAGGTTGAAAAACAACATGAGCAAAGTCAAATCATTCAACACAAAAGCATTAAAGACTCAAAGGCTGCCTAAACGACATCCCATGAGTTTAAAGTGTTTGTTGTTAAAATAAAGTTGCTAGGAAGCAACTAAATATCAGAGTCAACCACAGAAAATTACAAAAATCTAACAAGTTCAACAAAGTCCACAAGTCGGACCATACCAAATACAAAACAAAGATATAAGAAAATCATCAAGGATCTGAAATCGCATTGGCAGCGGCACCCTTAGGAAGAGGAGGCACGGTCGAGATTGGGGTAGCATTGACAACTCTATCCGACCCAGTCAGAACCTCAACATCAGGCTCGGGCTCAGGAGGGACCACCTCAGCAGAAGGGGTCATAGAGGCTAAAGCTACAGCAGACTTGGCCGATGGCACAAGGGAAGGACCCTAATCCTCATCATCGGGGGTAGGCACAATCTTGCCATCCTCCACCATGTTCTCCATACTAAATAAGGTGAGGTCAAGCTCGGGAGCAAGAACCCGGACATGGGTCTTTAAATTCCCATACATCTCGATCATGCTGCTCACCATATGCCCCTGAAGCTCGGCATAATCATCCTGGGCGGATTGAAGCCTCTCCCTAGTCTCCAAGAGCTCGCCATATGTATGGGTATAGCTTTCCTTGTACTTTTTAGCCGCCTCCTCAGCCAGATTGGCAGCCGCCTCTGCTGTAGTAGCTCTAGACATCTCCTTCTCAACATCAAGCTCCAATTTAGCCACCCTAGCATCCATCTTGTCTTTCAAAGCCTTAATTGTGTCAAACTCAGACTTGGCGTCCTCCATAAATGCCTTGGTCGCACAAACTGGGGACTCCTGGACAACTCAGGACAAGGCGCACCAAGGTTGGCCATCTGAATACTATTGCTTGTTATGAAGTCAAGATGGTGAAGGATCCACACGTCGTCAGTCGAAACCTGGCCGTGAGGAGCAATCAACTCCGCGGCAAAGGCCACACTATCAAACTCCTTGTCATCCAAGCTGTAAGTCCCTACAGTCTTTTGCTTTTTTGGAGGGGGACCAGCAGTATGGGAGGAAGCAGCACCAGAAGTCGTTTGAAGAGGATCGGAAGGAACTGTCCGAACTTGTGGTGTCAGGATGATCTTCCTCAGAGCCTGACTCAGCTTGTGGATTCTTGGGAGGCAACTGGTCCGAAGAACCCTCCCCCAACGTCTTGTTTAACAGATTCTGGGCAGCCACCACCTTCTTGGCCTTCCGAAAAGACTTCATAAAATCTGAAGATTTCATCATTTTTGAAAAGGAAGCCAGGAAAACAATTACAATAATAGATAAAGGCAAAAATCTCAAGTCGATACCAAAGGACACTTTTCACAAAGGAAGAGCTCGGGTACTACCTAGCTCGGCACGGAGGAGGGAAGGATCTCCTAGAAATCTCTTTGTATCTAGATGAGGAGGCTCCCCCCAGTGCTCCTCTAAAACATTCACAAAAGCTTGTTCCACCTCATCTAAACTCTCCCAAGGATATTTATGGACTATAGGCTCTTTTTGCCACCATAAAGGAAAGGTCAGCTCATTCTTTTCATCTAGAAAGAAAGGACGAGCGCCCTTAACAGCTCAAACCTTAAAGTAGTAGTTCTTAAAGTCCTGAAAGGACTCATCAAACATCGAAAACACTTTCTTCCCCTGGGTAGCGCGAAAGGAGATCCATGAAAGATCTTCATGAAGGCCCAAGTATTCTGATGAAGCTGTGAAGAGGCCACATTAAAGTTCCACAAGAGCTCGATTTCAAAGGAAGTAAAAAGGAAGGGTAATATTCAACTGGGAAAGGAAGTAATCGTAGGCATAGAAGAATGGGCGCTATTCCTGACCTAAGGGAGGGAAGCTAACCCTCTCCTTAGGGTCATGCGATACTAATTCATAATTCTTCTCATCCTCTCTAAGCTCACAGATCCTACGAAATCGCCTAAGTCTCTCATAGTACTCAGGGTCGGCTACGGTAACACACATCAGAACTATAGAGTCTAGCCAATCGGCCATACTAGCAAGGACCTTGGTGGACATCTCGATAATGTTCTTATGGGAAGACATATAGCAACTACACCTATAATAAGAAAAAAGAAAATGGGTCACTACCAAACAACTCGGACAAAACTGGAAAGAGAAGGAACAACCAATGAACAATAGGTACGGCAACAAAAGGGCACCCCAGGATCTACGAAAGCAAGAAATCATCAGCAAAAACCCAGGGGCACCCTTTGGAGGCAACAGAACAGAGTATAGAAAATATCACAAAACATACAACCCTAGACCTCCTAAACAAGAGTAAAACTCCTACGTTTCCCCAAAATAAGACAGCAGAGGTAAAGCAAGATCACAACTTTGATCAAAACAAGGACTTGCAATCTTCCAGAAAAGCTTCAATCTTTTTAAAGAAAACGCAATAAAAGATCGAAACTTTGTGCGAAAAGACAAGCATGCAACAATAAAGCACATATAAAGATGACTATCGAGACACAGAAGAAAAGAGGAATACCAACCTGCGATGAAGAGGGAGTGAGCGCGATGAATGTGAAAATAGAAACACGAGCAACCCACACCAACGAGCACTTTGAAAAGGAAAGTAGGAAGCTCAGAGGAAAGAAATCAGAGGAGCAAGAGCCAAAAGAAGAGAAATTATTTTTCAAAGTTTGAGACAGAAGGGAGAAAGAAACTGAAACTAAGAGCAAAACCTCTTCTTTTGATTTCAAACAAAGTTTAAAGAGGGGAAAAGAAACGGCAAAACAAAAGGAAAGCTTAATCAATAGGCATTAAAACCACGTGCGTATTCCCAAGAAAGTAACCCCCTCGAGAAACAAACACGTCAGTAAAGGAGCGAAAGCAAAAAACGCTTCGCATTTAAACACAACATAAAACTTACGAACGAAAGAACAGATTGGACCGAGATGCTTGAGCACGACTTCTCCAAAAGGATCGAAGCTCAGAAAGTACAACCTCATGGAAAGGTCTGAGCTCAAGCAGGGGCACTATTCATACCCTGGGTTGAGCTATACGATCCGGGTTGGACGAAGGCACGAATGACCAACCTCTTAAAAGTTTGGCTTCTCATCGACCTCTTCCTAAAGAGCTCGGCCAAATCACCAGAGGCCCAAAGCAAGCCCAAAGCAGAAGGTCACAGCCCACCTGAAGGCGGTTGGCCAAAAGATAGATGATCTCACCTACAAAAAGATAAGATAAGATAACAAACTTATCTCAAGGGAGGTCACTCGACACTACTATAAATACACTGGTGCACCCAGGTATAACTCATACTCTGATTCTACACAAAAAAACCTGCCTACAGCCCATGCTAACTTAAGCATCGGAGTCTCTTGCAGGTACCACCACCCTCCGGTGAGCAAGGATCAGCAGCATCTCAAGATCCAGAAGGTCGGACCCAACAGCTCCGACCACACCTGAAGATCTCGTCCGAGATCGACTTTTAGTTTCAGGTAAACCTCGGAACACTAACCATCATCATGATTAAGCTCATTCAACCCCAATCTCATTCTTCAACATCATTTTACCAATATTAACATTACAATTCATCAACAACCCAAATCATTAATTCATCATAATTCATCATAAATCATCATTCAACAACTCAACAACCAATTCAATTCAAACCTATCCTATGGGTCATGATACATGAAATCGTGAGTTCATACTTTTCTCACAACTCTGCATAGCTGACCAGCAAGTGCACTGGGTCGTCCAAGTAATACCTTACATGAGTAAGGGTCGATCCCACGAAGATTGTCGGCTTGAAGCAAGCTATGGTCATCTTATAAATCTCAATCAGGCAGATTCAAATGGTTATGAGGTTTTGATGATAAAAAAAGAAATAAAATATGAAATAGGATAGAAATAAAACATGAAATAAAACATGCAATTCATTGGTGGGAATTTTAGATAAGCGTATGGAGATGCTTTGTTCCCTCTGAGCCTCTGCTTTCCTATTGTCCTCATCCAATCATGCGTATCCCCTTCCATGGCAAGCTGTATGTTGGTGGATTACCGTTGTCAATGGCTACCATCCGTCCTCTCAGTGAAAACATGTCTGCTACGGTTGCCCGCATCGCTAATCAGCTGTCGGTTCTCGATCTTGTTGGAATAAAATCCATTGATCTTTTTGCACACTGTCACTGCGCCCAACAGTCATGAGTTTGAAGCGCGTCACAGTCATCCCATCCCAGATCCTACTCGGAATACCATAGACAAGGTTTAGACTTTCTAGATCTCAAGAATGCTGTCAATTGACTCTAGCTTATACCACAAAGACTCTGATCTCACGGAATGGAAGGCTCTATTGTCAGGAGAGGCAACCATGCGTCGTGGACCAGGAGGCCAAGAGATACACACTCAATCTCTTGCAGATAGAGCGGAGGTGGTTGTTAGGCACGCGTTCATAATGAAGGATGATGATGAGTGTCACGGATCATCATATCCATCAGGTTGAAGTACGAGTGAATATCTTAGAACGAGAATAAGCATGAATTGAATAGAGAAACAATAGTAATTTGTATTAATTCATGAGGAACAGCAGAGCTCCACACCTTAATCTATGAGGTGTAGAAACTCCACCGTTGAAAATACATAAGTGATGATGGTCCAAGCATGGCCGACTGGCCAGCCTCCAAAACGTGATTGATGAGCGGATAATTTGTACGCTTTTTGGCATTGTTTTTAGTATGTTTTTAGTATGATATAGTTAGTTTTTAGTATATTTTTATTAGTTTTTAGTTAAAATTCACTTTTCTGGACTTTACTATGAGTTTGTGTGTTTTTCTGTGATTTCAGGTATTTTCTGGCTGAAATTGAGGGACCTGAGCAAAAATCTGATCCAGAGACTAAAAAGGACTGCAGATGCTGTTGGATTCTGACCTCTCTGCACTCGAAGCAGATTTTCTGGAGCTACAGAAGCCCAATTGGCCCGCTCTCAACGGCGTTGGAAAGTAGACATCCTGGGCATTCCAGCAATATATGATAGTCTATACTTTGCTCAAGATTTGATGGCCCAAACCGGCGTTCAAAGTTACCCTCAGAATTCCCAGCGTTAAACGCCGGAACTGGCACAAGAATGGGAGTTAAACGCCCAAACTGGCATAAAAGCTGGCGTTTAACTCCAAAAGGAGTCTCTACACGAAAATGCTTCATTGCTCAGCCCAAGCACACACCAAGTGGGCCCGGAAGTGGATTTTTATGTCATTTACTCATCTCTGTAAACCCTAGGCTACTAGTTCTCTATAAGTAGGACCTTTTACTATTGTATTTCCATCTTCTGATCTTCGGACATCTAGTTCTTAGATCATTGGGAGGCTGGCCTCACGGCCATGCCTAGACCTTGTTCTTATGTATTTTCAACGGTGGAGTTTCTACACACCAAAGATTAAGGTGTGGAGCTCTGCTGTACCTCGAGTATTAATGCAATTACTATTGTTCTTCTATTCAATTCCGCTTGTTCTTGTTCTAAGATATCACTTGTTCTTCAACTTGATGAATGTGATGATCCGTGACACTCACCTATGAACGTGTGGCTGACAACCACCTCCGTTCTACCTTCGATTGGGTGAATATCTCTTGGATTCCTGATACACGATGCATGGTTGATCGCCTGACAACCGAGTGCTCGCCTGACAACCGAGCCAGCCATTCCGTGAGATCAGAGTCTTCGTGGTATAGGCTAGAACTGATGGCGGCATTCAAGAGAATCCGGAAGGTCTAACCTTGTCTGTGGTATTCTGAGTAGGATTCAATGACTGAATGACTGTGACGTGCTTCAAACTCCTGAGAGCGGGGCGTTAGTGACAGACGCAAAAGAATCACTGGATTCTATTCCGGCCTGATCGAGAACCGACAGATGGATAGCCGTGCCGTGACAGGGTGCGTTGAACATTTCCACTGAGAGGATGGGAGGTAGCCACTGACAACGGTGAAACCCTTGCTTAAGCTTGCCATGGAAAGGAGTAGGAAGGATTGGATGAAGACAGTAGGAAAGCAGAGAGACGGAAGGGACAAGCATCTTCATACGCTTATCTGAAATTCCTACCAATGAATTACATAAGTATCTCTATCTTTATCTTTATGTTTTATTCGTTTATCACTATACCCATTTGAGTTTGCCTGACTGAGATTTACAAGGTGACCATAGCTTGCTTCATACCAACAATCTCTGTAGGATCGACCCTTACTCGCGTAAGGTTTATTACTTGGACGACCCAGTACACTTGCTGGTTAGTTGTGCGAAGTTGTAGTGATCATAATTTCGTCCACCAAGTTTTTGGTGCCGTTGCCGGGGATTGTTCGAGTATGGACAACTGACGGTTCATCTTGTTGCTTAGATTAGGTATTTTTTTTTCTTCAGAGTTCTTAAGAATGAATTCTAGTGTTTCAAGGTGATGCTCTTATCATCACCAAAGCTGATTGATTTTCATCAATTTAGCTCTTGAATGCAATGTCCTGCTGAAGCTTGTTCAGCCATGTCTAATTTCTTTAGACTAAAGCTTTAGACTAACATTGCATGATTCCTGGAATTCTCATTAAGAATTTTGATACCTTTATTTTCTTTTTCCACTTAATTTTCGAAAAAAATCCAAAAATATTTCTTGTTTGAGTCTAGAGTCTCATTTTAAGTTTGGTGTCAATTGCATGTTTCTGCTCCTTTTGCATTCATGCACGTGTCTTCATTAATCTTCAAGTTGTTCTTGATGATTTCATTGCTCTGATTTTTAAATTCTCTTGACTTGAGCGTTTATGTGTCTCATATGCATTCTCATTAGTGTCAGTAGTATACAAACTGCTAAGTTTGGTGTCTTGCATGCATTATTATTTGATTTCAGTTGCATTTTGATTATTCCTCACTATTAAAAATTCAAAAATATTTTTAATTTGTGTCTTTTCAAGTCAATAATACAGAGAATTGAAGATTCAGAACATACAGCATTGGAATTGCACAGAAAAAGCTGGGCGTTCAAAATGCCCAGTGAAGAAGGACAGACTGGCGTTTAAACACCAGCCAGGGTGCCTGGTTGGGCGTTTAACGACCAAAAGAGTAGAGTTTTGGGCGTTAAACGCCAGAATGTGCACCATTCTGGGCGTTTAACGCCAGGATGGCACAAGAGGGAAGATTTTGTTTTCAATGCAAATTTTTTTCAAGTTCTCAAAATTTTTCAAAATCAAATCTTTTTCAAATCAATCTTTTCAATCAAATCTTTTTCAAAATCAATTTCTTTCCATTTTCAAAAATACTTGCTATCAATTAATGATTTGATTCAACATTTTAAGTATGTTGCCTTTTCTGTTGAGAAAGGTTTAATGTTTGAATCATATCTTTTCTTGTTAGCCAAGTTTTTAATTTTCAAAATCAAATCTTTTTTTTAAAATGTTTTTCAAATCATATCTTCTCAATCACATTTTTTTAAAACTAATCATATCTTCTTAACCACATCTTGTTCAAAATAGTTTTCAATCAAATCTTTTTGATTTCTAATTTCAAAATCTTTTTCAAAAATCACTTGATCTCTTTCCCACTCTTTGTTTTCGAAAATTAATTAGTGTTTTTCAAAATGTTTTTAAAACCTTTTACTTAATTTTCGAAAATTACTTCCCTTCTTCTCACATCCTTCTATTTATGGACTAACACTATTCCTTAATGCAAAATTTGAACTCCATCTTCTTTGATAAGTTCGAATTTTCTACTTCTGCCTTCTATTTTTCTTTTCCTCTGACACCTCAAGGAATCTCTATACTGTGACATAGAGGATTCCATATTTTCTTGTTCTCTTCTCTTTCTTATGAGCAGGAGCAAGGACAAAAACATTCTTGTTGAGGCTGATCCTGAACCTGAAAGGACCTTGAAGAGAAAGCTAAGAGAAGCCAAGGCACAACTCTCTGTAGAGGACCTAACAGAAATCTTCAAAGAAGAAGAACCCATGGCAGCCGAAAACAACAACAATGCCAACAATGCAAGGAAGGTGCTGGGTGACTTTACTGCACCTACTCCCGACTTCTATGGGAGAAGCATCTCTATCCCTGCCATTGGAGCAAACAACTTTGAGCTTAAGCCTCAATTAGTTTCTCTAATGCAACAGAATTGCAAGTTCCATGCACTTCCATTGGAAGATCCTCACCAGTTCTTAGCTGAATTCTTGCAAATCTGTGACACTATCAAGACTAATGGGGTTGACCCTGAGGTCTACAGACTTATGCTATTCCCTTTTGCTGTAAGAGACAGAGCTAGGACATGGTTGGACTCTCAACCCAAAGAAAGCCTGGACTCTTGGGAAAAGCTAGTCAATGCCTTCTTGGCAAAGTTCTTTCCACCTCAAAAATTGAGTAAGCTTAGAGTGGAAGTCCAAACCTTCAAACAGAAGGAAGGAGAATCCCTCTATGAAGCTTGGGAAAGATACAAACAATTAATCAGAAAGTGTCCCTCTGACATGCTTTCTGAATGGAGCATCATAGGTATTTTCTATGATGGTCTCTCTGAACTGTCCAAGATGTCTTTGGATAGCTCTGCTGGAGGATCTCTTCATCTGAAGAAGACGCCTACAGAAGCTCAAGAGCTGATTGAAATGGTTGCAAATAACAAATTCATGTACACTTCTGAAAGGAATCCTGTGAACAATGGGACCAATCAGAAGAAAGGAGTTCTTGAGATTGACACTTTGAATGCCATACTGGCTCAGAATAAAATATTGACTCAACAAGTCAATATGATTTCTCAAAGTCTGTCTGGAATACAAAATGCACCAAGCAGTACTAAAGAAGCTTCATCTGAGGAAGAAGCTTATGATCCTGAGAACCCTTCAATGGAAGAGGTGAATTACATGGGAGAACCCTATGGGAACACCTATAATTCTTCATGGAGAAATCATCCAAATTTCTCATGGAAGGATCAATAGAGACCTCAACAAGGTTTCAACAATAATAATGGTGGAAGAAACAGGTTTAGCAATAGCAAGCCTTTCCCATCATCTTCTCAGCAACAGACAGAGAGTTCTAAGCAGAATACCTCTGACTTAGCAACCATGGTCTCTGATCTAATCAAAACCACTCAAAGTTTCATGACTAAAACAAGGTCCTCCATTAGAAATTTGGAGGCACAAGTGGGTCAGCTGAGCAAGAAAATTACTGAACTCCCTCCTAGTACTCTTCCAATCAATACAGAAGAAAATCCAAAAGGAGAGTGCAAAGCCATCAACATGGCCGAATTTGGAGAGGAGGAAGAGACAGTGAACGCCACTGAGGAAGACCTCAATGGACGTCCACTAGCCTCCAATGAGTTCCCCAATGAGGAACCATGGGAATCTGAGGCTCAAAAAGAGACCATAGAGATTCCATTGGACTTACTTCTGCCATTCATGAGCTCTGATGAGTATTCTTCCTCTGAAGAGGATGAGTATGTCACTGAAGAGCAAGTTGCTAAATACCTTGGAGCAATCATGAAGCTAAATGACAAGTTATTTGGAAATGAGACTTGGGAGGATGAATCCCCTTTGCTCACCAAAGAACTGGATGACTTGTCTAGGCAGAAACTGCCTCAAAAGAGACAGGATCCTGGGAAGTTTTCAATACCTTGTACCATAGGCACCATGACCTTCAAGAAGGCCTTGTGTGACTTAGGGTCAAGTGTAAACCTCATGCCTCTCTCTGTAATGGAGAAGCTAGGGATCTTTGAGGTGCAAGCTGCAAAAATCTCACTAGAGATGGCAGACAATTCAAGAAAACAAGCCTATGGACTTGTAGAGGATGTTCTGGTAAAAGTTGAAGACCATTACATCCCTGCTGATTTCATAGTCCTAGAGACTGGGAAGTGCATGGATGAATCCATCATCCTTGGCAGACCCTTCCTAGCCACAGCAAGGGTTGTGATTGATGTTGATAGAGGAGAATTAATCATTCAAGTGAATGAAGAATCCCTTGTGTTTAAGGCTCAAGGATATCCCTCTGTCATTATGGAGAGGAAGCATGAAGAGCTTCTCCCAAAACAGAGCCAAACAGAGCCCCCACAGTCAAACTCTAAGTTTGGTGTTGGGAGGCCACAACCAACTTCTAAGTTTGGTGTTGAACCCCCACATTCAAACTCTAAGTTTGGTGTTGGGAGGTTCCAACATTGCTCTGAGTATTTCTGAGGCTCCATGAGAGCCCTCTGTCAAGCTACTGACTTTAAAGAAGCGCTTGTTGGGAGGCAACCCAATGTTATATTGTATCTATTATCTTTTGTTATTTTATGTTTTTTGTAGGTTGATGATCATGAGAAGTCACAAAATCAATGAAAAAAACAAAAATAGAATGAAAAACAGGAAGAAAAACAGCACACCCTGGAGGAGAGCGTGCTGGCGTTTAAATGCCAGTGAGGCTAGCTGTTGGGTGTTTAACGCCCAGTCTGGCACCATTCTGGGCGTTTAACGCCAGAAAGGGGCACCAGACTGGCGTTAAACGCCAGAAAAGGGCAAGAAGCTGGCGTTAAACACCAGAAATGGGCACCAGCCCGGCGTTTAACGCCAGAATTGGCACAAAACGCAATTTTGCTTGCCATTTGGTGCAGGGATGACTTTTCCTTGACACTTCAGGATCTGTGGACCCCACAGGATCCCCACCTACCCTACCACACTCTCTCTCTTCTTCACCCATTCACCAATCACCTCAACACCTCTTCCCCAAAAACCCTTCACCTATCAAATCCCATCTTTCTCTTCACCACTCACATCCATCCTTCATAAAACCCCACTTACCTCACCATTCAAATTAAAACCACTTTCCCTCCCAAACCCACCCATATATGACCGAACCTTACCCTTCCCCCACTCCTATATAAACCCTCCTTCACTCCTTCATTTTCACACAACATACACACCACTTCTACCCCTTTTTGGCCGAACACAAAGCCATTCCCTTCTTCCTCATTTCTTCTTCTTCTACTCTCTTATTTCTTCTTTTGCTCGAGGACGAGCAAACCTTCTAAGTTTGGTGTGGTAAAAGCATTGCTTTTTGTTTTTTCATAACCATTTATGGCATCCAAGGCCGGAGAAACCTCTAGAAAGAGGAAAGGGAAGGCAAAAGCTTTTACCTCCGAGTCTTGGGAGATGGAGAGATTCATCTCAAGGATGCATCAAGACCACTTCTATGAAGTTGTGGCCTTGAAGAAGGTGATCCCCGAGATCCCTTTCAAACTCAAAAAGGGTCAACTTTGATCAAAGGTTGGACCAAGTCCTCATAAACATTTGTGAAGAGGGCGCTCAATGGAAGAGAAACTCAAGAAGGAAGCCGGTTCAACTGAGAAGGCATGACCTCAAGCCCATCACTAAGATAAGGATGGAGCAAGCATGAGGAAATTCCTCCTCATAAAATCCCTGAGATGCCTCAAGGGATGCACTTTCCTCCACAAAACTATTGGGAGCAAATCAACACCTCCCTAGGAGAATTGAGTCCAACATGGGACAACTAAGGGTGGAGCACCAAGAACATTCCATCCTCCTCCATGAGATAAGAGAAGATCAAAAGAACCATGAGAGAGGAACAACAGAGACAAGGAAGAGACATTGAGGAGCTCAAGCACTCCATAAGACCTTCAAGAGGAAGAACAAGGCGCCATCACTAAGGTGGACCCGTTCTTTAATTTTATTGTTCTTTATTTTTCTGTTTTTTGAAATTTTATGCTTATGTTTATCTATGTTTGTGTCTTGTGATCATTAGTGTCTTAGTGTCTATGCCTTAAAGTTATGAATGTCCTATGAATCCATCACCTTTCTTAAATGAAAACTGTTTTTATTACAAAAGAACAAGAAGTACAAGATTTCGAATTCATCTTTAAAACTAGCTTAATTATTTTGATGTGGTGACAATGCTTTTTGTTTTCTGAATGTATGCTTGAACAGTGCATATGTCTTTTGAATTTGTTGTTCATGAATGTTAAAATTGTTGGCTCTTGAAAGAATGATGAAAAAGGAGACATGTTACTGAGGATCTGAAAAATCATAAAAATGATTCTTGAAGCAAGAAAAAGCAGTGAATACAAAAAAAATCGAAAAAAAGAGAGAGAAAGAGAAAGAAAGAAAAGAAAAAAAGAGGGAGAAAGAAAAAAAAGAAAGAAATAAAGTTGTGATCCAAGGCAAAAAGAGTGTGCTTAAGAACCCTGGACACCTCTAATTGGGGACTCTAGCAAAGCTGAGTCACAATCTGAAAAGGTTCACCCAATTATGTGTCTGTGGCATGTATGTATCCGGTGGTAATACTGGAAGACAGAGTGCTTTGGGCCACGGCCAAGACTCAATAAGTAGCTGTGTTCAAGAATCATCATACTTGACTAGGAGAATCAATGACACTATCTGGATTCTGAGTTCCTAAAGAAGCCAATCATTCTGAATTTCAAAGGATAAAGTGAGAAGCCAAAACTGTTCAAAGGCAAAAAGCTACCCGCTCATCTAATTGGAGCTAAGTTTCATTGATAATTTGGAGTCTATAGTATATTCTCTTCTTTTTATCTTATTTGATTTTCAGTTGCTTGGGGACAAGCAACAATTTAAGTTTGGTGTTGTGATGAGCGGATAATTTGTACGCTTTTTGGCATTGTTTTTAGTATGTTTTTAGTATGATATAGTTAATTTTTAGTATATTTTTATTAGTTTTTAGTTAAAATTCACTTTTCTGGACTTTACTATGAGTTTGTGTGTTTTTCTGTGATTTCAGGTATTTTCTGGCTGAAATTGAGGGACCTGAGCAAAAATCTGATCCAGAGACTAAAAAGGACTGCAGATGTTGTTGGATTCTGACCTCCCTGCACTCGAAGCGGATTTTCTGGAGCTACAGAAGCCCAATTGGTGCGCTCTCAACGGCGTTGGAAAGTAGACATCCTGGACTTTCCAGCAATATATGATAGTCCATACTTTGCTGGCCCAAACCGGCGTTCAAAGTCACCCTCAGAATTCCCAGCGTTAAACACCAGAACTGGCACAAGAATGGGAGTTAAACGCCCAAACTGGCATAAAAGCTGGCGTTTAACTCCAAGAGGAGTCTCTACATGAAAATGCTTCATTGCTCAGCCCAAGCACACACCAAGTGGGCCCGAAAGTGGATTTTTATGTCATTTACTCATCTCTGTAAACCCTAGGCTACTAGTTCTCTATAAGTAGGACCTTTTACTATTGTATTTTCATCTTCTGATCTTCGGACATCTAGTTCTTAGATCATTGGGAGGCTGGCCTCACGGCCATGCCTAGACCTTGTTCTTATGTATTTTCAACGGTGGAGTTTCTACACACCATAGATTAAGGTGTGGAGCTCTGCTGTACCTCGAGTATTAATGCAATTACTATTGTTCTTCTATTCAATTCCGCTTGTTCTTGTTCTAAGATATCACTTGTTCTTCAACTTGATGAATGTGATGATCCGTGACACTCATCATCATTCTCACCTATGAACGTGTGACTGACAACCACCTCCGTTCTACCTTCGATTGGGTGAATATCTCTTGGATTCCTGATACACGATGCATGGTTGATCGCCTGACAACCGAGTGCTCGCCTGACAACCGAGCCAGCCATTCCGTGAGATCAGAGTCTTCGTGGTATAGGCTAGACCTGATGGCGGCATTCAAGAGAATCCGGAAGGTCTAACCTTGTCTGTGGTATTCTGAGTAGGATTCAATGACTGAATGACTGTGACGTGCTTCAAACTCCTGAGGGCGGGGCATTAGTGACAGACGCAAAAGAATCACTGGATTCTATTCCGGCCTGATCCAGAACCGACAGATGGATAGTCGTGCCGTGACAGGGTGCGTTGAACATTTCCACTGAGAGGATGGGAGGTAGCCACTAACAACGGTGAAACCCTTGCTTAAGCTTGCCATGGAAAGGAGTAGGAAGGATTGGATGAAGACAGTAGGAAAGCAGAGAGACGGAAGGGACAAGCATCTTCATACGCTTATCTGAAATTCCTACCAATGAATTACATAAGTATCTCTATCTTTATCTTTATGTTTTATTCGTTTATCACCATACCCATTTGAGTTTGCCTGACTGAGATTTACAAGGTGACCATAGCTTGCTTCATACCAACAATCTCTGTGGGATCGACCCTTACTCGCGTAAGGTTTATTACTTGGACGACCCAGTACACTTGCTGGTTAGTTGTGCGAAGTTGTAGTGATCACAATTTCGTCCACCAGTGATCAAGAGATCAAAAGTGATCCTAAGATAGTCTCAAAAATGATCAAAAGATATGAATACAATAGTAAAAAGTGCTATTTATACTAAACTAGTAAACTTGGTTTACAGAAAATGAGTAACTAAGTGTAGATAGTGCAGAAATCCACTTCCGGGGCCCACTTGGTGTGTGTTTGGGCTGAGCATTGAAGCTTTCACGTGCATAGGCTCTTCTTGGAGTTTAAACACCACTTTTGGTGCTAGTTTGGGCGTTTAACTCCAGCTTTGGTGCCAGTTCTGGCGTTTTACGCCAGAAAAGGGTCTCTAGTGGGTGTTTGGACGCCAGTTTGGGCCATCAAATCTCGGGAAAAATATAGACTATTATATATTGCTGGAAAGCCCAAGATGTCTACTTTCCAACCCAATTAAGAGTGCACCGGTTGGGCTTCTGTAGCTCAAGAAAATCCACTTCAAGTGCAGGGAGGTCAGAATCCAACAGCATCTTCAGTCCTTTCTCAGCCTCTGAATCAGATTTTTGCTCAGGTCCCTCAATTTCAGCCAGAAAATACCTGAAATCACAGAAAAACACACAAACTCATAGTAAAGTCCAGAAATGAGATTATTGCATAAAAACTAATAAAAATATACTAAAAAGTAACTAAAACATATTAAAAACTATGTAAAAACAATGTTAAAAAGCGTATAAATTATCCGCTCAACACAACACTAAACTTAAATTGTTGCTTGTCCCCAAGCAACTGAAAACAGAATAGGATAAAAAGAAGAGAATATAATATAAATCCCAAAGTATCAATGAAGCTTAGTTCAAATTAGATGAGCGGGGCTAGTAGCTTTTTGCTTCTGAACAGTTTTGGCATCTCACTTTATCCTTTGAAGTTCAGAATGATTGGCATCTATTAGGAACTCAGAATTTAGATAGTGTTATTGATTTTCCTAGTTAAGTACATTGATTCTTGAAAACAGCTACTTTATGAGCCTTGGCCGTGACCCTAAGCACTTTGTTTTCCAGTATTACCACCGGATACATAAATGCCACAGACACATAACTGGGTGAACCTTTTCAGATTGTGACTTAGCTTTGCTAAAGTCCCCAGTTAGAGGTGTCCAGAGTTCTTGAGCACACTCTTTTTGCTTTGGATCACAACTTTAACCACTCAGTCTCAAGCTTTTCACTTGGACCTTCATGCCACAAGCACATGGTTAGGGACAGCTTGATTTAGCCGCTTAGGCCAGAATTTTATTCCTTTGGGCCCTCCTATCCATTAATGCTCAAAGCCTTGGATCTTTTTACCCTTGCCTTTTGGTTTTAAGGGCTATTGACTTTTTCTGCTTGCTTTTTTCTTTTTATTTCTTTTTCTTTTTCGCCATTTATTTTTTTTCGCAAGCTTTGTTATTCACTACTTTTTCTTGCTTCAAGAATAAATTTCATGATTTTTCAGATTATCAATAACATTTTTCTTTGTTCATCATTCTTTCAAGATCCAACAAATTTAACATTCATAAACTTCACTATAAAAAATATGCACTGTTCAAGCATTCATTCAGAAAACAAAAAGTATTGCCACCACATCAAAATAATTAAACTAATTTCAAGATAAAATTTGAAATTCATGTACTTCTTGTTCTTTTGTAATTAGGAACATTTCTCATTTAAGAAAGGTGAAGAATTCATGGAATTATTCATAGCTTTAAGACACAGACACTAGACACTAATGATCATGTAATGAAGCTAAAACATAGACAAACATAAAGCATAAAAAATCTAAAAATAGAAAAACAAATAACAAGGAGATTAAAGTACGGGTCCACTGATGAGCGGATAATTTATACGCTTTTTAGCATTGTTTTTAGGTAGTTTTTAATATAATCTAGCTTCTTTTAGGGATGTTTTCATTAGTTTTTATGCTAAATTCACATTTCTGGACTTTACTATTAGTTTGTGCATTTTTCTGTGATTTCAGGTAATTTCTGGCTGAAATTGAGTGACCTGAGCAAAACTCTGATAAGGAGGCTGACAAAGGACTGTTGATGCTGTTAGAATCTAACCTCCCTACACTCGAAATAGATTTTCTGGAGCTACAGAACTCCAAATGGCACAATTTCAATGGTGTTAGAAAGTAGACATCCAGAGCTTTCCATCAATATATAATAGTTTATACTTTATTCGTAATTAGATGATGTAAACATGCGCTCAACGCCAGTTCCATGCTGCATTCTGGAGTCAAACGCCACAAACACATCACGAACCAGAGTTGAATGCCAAAAACACGTTACAACATGGCATTCAACTCCAAAATAAGCCTCTAAACGTGTAAAGCTCAAGCTCAGCCCAAGCACACACCAAGTGGGCCCCAGAAGTGGATTTATGCATCAATTACTTACTCTTGTAAACCCTAGTAGCTAGTCTAGTATAAATAGGACATTTTACTATTGTATTCAGTGTCTTTTGACCACGTTACATCTTTGGTCTCAGTTTTATTCTATTATTCATCTTAGGAGAATATTGATCACGTTTATGGGGGCTGGCCATTCAGCCATGCCTGAACCTTCATCACTTATGTATTTTCAACAGTGGAGTTTCTACACACCATAGATTAAGGGTGTGGAGCTCTGCTGTACCCCGAGTTTTAATGCAATTACTACTATCTTTTATTCAAATTCAATCTTATTTCTGTTCTAAGATACTACTCGTACTTCAACCTGATGGATGTGATGATCCGTGACACTCATCATCATCCGTCCATATGAACGCGTGCCTGACAACCACTTCCGTTAGCGAAAGCTAGAGTGTGTATCTCTTGGATTCTTGATGCACGATGCATGGTTGCCCTCGCCTAACAACCGAGCCTTCCATTCTATGAGATCAGAGTCTTCGTGGTATAAGCTAGAATTGATGGCAGCATTCATGAGAATCCAGAAAGTCTAAACCTTGTCTGTGGTATTCCGAGTAGGATTCCGGGATTGAATGACTGTGACGAGCTTCAAACTCGTGATTGTTGGGCATGATGACAAACACCAAAGAATCAAGGGATTCTATTCCGATATGATCGAGAATCGACAGATGATTAGCCGTGCCATGATAGAGCATTTGGACCTTTTTCACTGAGAGGATGGGATGTAGCCATTGACAATGGTGATGCCCTACATACAGCTTGCCATGGAAGGGAGTAAGAAGGATTGGATGAAGGCAGTAGGAAAGCAGAGATTCAAAAGGAGCACAACATCTTTATACGCCTATCTGAAATTCCCATCGATGATCTACATAAGTATTTTTATCTTTATTTTCTGTTTATTTACTATTATTATTCGAAAACTCTATCACCATTTATTATCCGCCTGACTAAGATTTACAAGATGACCATAGCTTGCTTCATACCAACAATCTCTGTGGGATCGACCCTTACTCACGTAAGGTTTATTACTTGGACGACCCAGTACACCTGCTGGTTAGTTGAGCGAAGTTGTGAAATTATGTTAGATCATGGTATTGAGCACCAAGCTTTTGGGGCCATTACCAGGGAATCAATTTCGAACAACAATTTAAGTATGAATCACAATTTCGTCCACCAAGTTTTTGGCGCCGTTGCTGGGAATTGTTCGAGTATGGATAACTGACGGTTCATCTTGTTGCTCAGATTAGGTAATTTTCTTTTTTTTTATTTTCTTTTCAAAAAGTTTTCTAAAATATTTTCAAAGATTTTCTCCCTCTATTTTTGAAAAATCCTTCAGAGTTTTTAAGAATGAATTCTAGAGCTTCAAAATGGTATGCTAAAACTTGGCTAGCCATCAAGCTTTAGACTAACTTGGTATGATTCCTGGGATTTTGACTGAGGACTTTGAATTCATTACCTCCTTTTTCCTATATGTTTTTCGAAAAATATAAAATAAAATCAAAAAAATAATAAAATTATAAAAATCAAAAATATTTTTGTGTTTCTTGTTTGAGTCTTGTGTCATGTTTTATGTTTGGTGTCAATTGCATATTCATATTGTTCTTGCAATTTTCGAAAATTCATGTGTTCATAGTGTTCTTCATGATCTTCAAGTTGTTCTTGGTAAGTCTTCTTGTTTGATCTTGATGTTTTCTTGCTTTGTGTCTTTTATTGTTTTTCAGGTGCATCTTTTCATTCATATTGTCTAAGCATTAAAGATTTCTAAGTTTGGTGTCTTGCATGTTTTCTTTGCATAAAAAAATTTTTCAAAAATATGTTCTTGATGTTCATCATAATCTTCAAAGTATTCTTGGTGTTCATCTTGACATTCATAGTGTTCTTGCATGCATCATGTGTTTTGATTCATAATTTTCATGTTGTGAGTCATTTTTTTAGGTTTTTCTCTCTCATAATTAAAAATTCAAACATAAAAAAATATCTTTTCCTTTTTCTCTCAAAATTTTGAAAATTTGGGTTGTCTTAGTCAAAGTTTCAAATCTTAAAAAAAATCTTATCTTTTTTTTCAAAACCTTTTCAAAAATCAAATCTTTTACTTTTATCTCATGAATTTCGAAAATTTAAAACTATTTTTCAAAATCTTTTTCTTAATTTTATTTCAAATTTTCAAAAATTATGCTAACAATTAATATGATTGATTCAAAAATTTAAAGTTTGTTACTTTCTTGTTAAGAAAGGTTCAATCTTTAAATTCTAGAATCTTATCTTTTAGTTTCTTGTTAGTAAATTAATCAATTTTAATTTTAATCATATCTTTTATCTTATCTTTTATATCATATCTTTTTCAAAAATTTGATTTTAAAATATCTTTTCTAACTTCTTGTCTTCTTATCTTTTCAAAATTAATTTTCAAATCTTTTTTCAACTAACTATTTGACTTTTTGTTTGTTTCTTATCTTTTTCAAAACCACCTAACAACTTTTCTTTCTCTAATTTTCGAAAATACCTCCCTCTTTTTCAAAAATTTTTTTTAATTAATTAATTATTTTAAATTTTAATTTTAATTTTATTTCTTATCTTAATTTTTGAAAATAATTAACTCCTTTTCAAAATTGTTTTCGAAAACTTCTCTCTCATCTTACTCTATTTATTCATTCATTTACTAACACTTTTCTTCATCTCAAATCACTGCCCCTATCCTCACCCTTGTGTTTGGATTCTCCTTTCTTTATTCCCTTTCTTCTTCTACTAACAATAAAGAACCTCTTTACTGTGACATAGAGGATTCCTCTTCTTTTTCTGTTCTCTTCTCCTTCATATGAGCAGGAACAAGGAAAAAGGCATTCTTGTAGAAGCTGATCCAGAACCTGAAAGGACTCTGAAGAGGAAACTAAGAGAAGCTAAATTACAACAATCCAGAGACAACCTTGCTGAAATTTTCGAACAAGAAAAGGAGATGGCAGCCGAACCCAACAACAATAATGCAAGGAGGATGCTTGGTGATTATACTACACCTACTTCCAAGTTTGATGGAAGAAACATATCAATTCCTGCCATTGGAGCAAACAATTTTGAGCTGAAACCTCAATTAGTTGCTCTAATGCAACAGAACTGCAAGTTTCATGGACTTCAATCAGAAGATCCCTACCAGTTCTTAACTGAGTTCTTGCAGATCTGTGAGACTGTTAAGACTAATGGAGTAGATCCTGAAGTCTACAGGCTCATGCTTTTCCCTTTTGCTGTAAGAGACAGAGCTAGAACATGGTTGGACTCTCAACCTAAAGATAGCCTGGACTCCTGGGATAAGCTGGTCACGGCCTTCTTGGCTAAGTTCTTTCCTCCTCAAAAGCTGAGCAAGCTTAGAGTGGATGTTCAGACCTTCAAACAAAAAGATGGTGAATCCCTCTATGAAGCTTGGGAAAGATATAAGCATATGACCAAAAGATGTCCTTCTGACATGTTTTTAGAATGGACCATGATAGATATATTCTATTATGGTCTATCTGAGTTCTCTAAGATGTCACTGGACCATTCTGCAGGTGGATCCATTCACCTAAAGAAAACGCATGCAGAAGCTCAAGAACTTATTGACATGGTTGCAAATAACCAGTTCATGTACACTTCTGATAGGAATTCTGTGAATAATGGGACACCTCAAAGGAAGGGAGTTCTTGAAATTGATGTTCTGAATGCCATATTGGCACAGAATAAAATGTTGACTCAGCAAATCAACATGATTTCTCAAAGTCTGAATGGATGGCTGGTGGACGAAATTGTGATCACTACAACTTCGCCAAACTAACCAGCAAGTGTACTGGGTCGTCCAAGTAATAAACCTTACGCGAGTAAGGGTCGATCCCACAGAGATTGTTGGTATGAAGCAAGCTATGGTCACCTTGTAAATCTTAGTCAGGCAGACTCAAATGGATATGAATGATGATATACGAATAAAACATAAAGATAAAGATAGAGATACTTATGTAATTCATTGGTAGGAATTTCAGATAAGCGTATGAAGATGCTTGTCCCTTCCGTCTCTCTGCTTTCCTACTGTCTTCATCCAATCCTTCCTACTCCTTTCCATGGCAAGCTTATGCAAGGGTTTCACCGTTGTCAGTGGCTACCTCCCATCCTCTCAGTGGAAATGTTCAACGCACCCTGTCACGGCACGGCTATCCATCTGTCGGTTCTCAATCAGGCCGGAATAGAATCCAGTGATTCTTTTGCGTCTGTCACTAACGCCCCGCCTTCAGGAGTTTGAAGCTCGTCACAGTCATTCAATCATTGAATCCTACTCAGAATACCACAGACAAGGTTAGACCTTCTGGATTCTCTTGAATTCCGCCATCAGTTCTAGCCTATACCACGAAGACTCTGATCTCACGGAATGGCTGGCTCGGTTGTCAGGCGATCAACCATGCGTCGTGTATCAAGAATCCAAGAGATATTCACCCAATCTAAGGTAGAACGGAGGTGGTTGTCAGGCACACGTTCATAGGTGAGAATGATGATGAGTGTCACGGATCATCACATTCATCAAGTTGAAGAACAAGTGATATATTGGAACAAGAACAAGCGGAATTGAATAGAAGAACAATAGTAATTGCATTAATACTCGAGGTACAGCAGAGCTCCACACCTTAATCTATGGTGTGTAGAAACTCCACCGTTGAAAATACATAAGAACAAGGTCTAGGCATGGCCGAATGGCCAGCCTCCCAAAGAGGGTTCAATCATAAAAACATGATCAAAAGCTCCAAATACAATAGTAAAAGGTCCTATATATAGAGAACTAGTAGCCTAGGGTGTACAGAGATGAGTAAATGACATAAAAATCCACTTTCGGGCCCACTTGGTGTGTGCTTGGGCTGAGCATTGAAGCATTTTCGTGTAGAGACTCTTCTTGGAGTTAAACGCCAGCTTTTATGCCAGTTTGGGCGTTTAACTCCAATTCTTGTGCCAGTTCCGGCGTTTAACGCTGGGAATTCTGAGGGTGACTTTGAACGCCGGTTTGAACCATCAAATCTTGAGCAAAGTATGGACTATCATATATTGCTGAAAAGCCCAAGATGTCTACTTTCCAATGCCGTTGAGAGCACGCCAATTGGGCTTCTGTAGCTCCAGAAAATTCGCTTCGAGTGCAGGGAGGTCAGAATCCAACAGCATCTGCAGTCCTTTTTAGTCTCTGAATCAGATTTTTGCTCAGGTCCCTCAATTTCAGCCAGAAAATACCTGAAATCACAAAAAAACACACAAACGCATAGTAAAGTCCAGAAAAGTGAATTTTAACTAAAAACTAATAAAAATATACTAAAAACTAACTAGATCATACTAAAAACATACTAAAAACAATGCCAAAAAGCGTACAAATTATCCGCTCATCAATGGCAACATGCATCCAACAGTACTAAAGAGGCATCTTCTGAAGAAGAAGCTTATGATCCTGAGAACCCTGCAATAGCAGAGGTAAATTATATGGGTGACCCTTATGGAAACACCTATAATTCATCATGGAGAAATCATCCAAATTTCTCGTGGAAGGATCAACAAAAGCCTTAACAAGGCTTTAATAATGGTGGAAGAAATAGGCTCAGCAATATCAAGCCTTATCCATCATCTTCTCAGTAACAGACAGAGATTTCTAAACAGAGCACCTCTAACTTAGCAAACTTAGTCTCTGATCTGTCTAAGGCCACTTTAAGTTTCATGAGTGAAACAAGGTCCTCCATTAGAAATCTGGAGGCACAAGTGGGCCAGCTGAGTAAGAAAATCACTATAACTCCTCCTAGTACTCTCCCAAGCAATATTGAAGAGAATCCAAAAAGAGAGTGCAAGGCCATTGATATAATCAATATGGCCGAACTTAGAGAGGAAGGAGAGGACGTGAATCCCAATGAGGAAGACCTCATGGGACGTCTCTCAAGCAAGAAGGAGTTCCCTATTGAGGACCCAAGGGAATCTGAGGCTCATACAGAGACCATAGAGATCCCATTAAACCTCCTTCTGCCATTCATGAGCTCTGAAGACTATTCTTCCTCTGAGGAGGATGAAGATGTAACTAGAGAGCAAATTGCTCAATATTTAGGAGCTATCATGAAGCTGAATGCCAAGTTATTTGGTAATGAGACTTGGGAAGGTGAACCTCCCTTGCTCATTAGTGAACTAGATACATGGGTTCAGCAAACTTTACCTCAAAAGAGACAAGATTCTGGCAAATTCGTAATATCCTGCACCATAGGCACCATGATCTTTGAAAAAGCTCTGTGTGACCTGGGGTCAGGTATAAATCTTATGCCACTCTCTGTAATGGAGAAGTTGGGAATTATTGAGGTACAACCTGCCATGTTCTCATTACAAATGGCAAACAAGTCAGCAAGACAAGCTTATGGATTAGTAGAGGACGTATTAGTGAAGGTTAAAGGCCTTTACATCCCTGCTGATTTCATAATCTTAGACACTAGGAAGAAGGAGGATGAATGCATCATTCTTGGAAGACCCTTTCTAGCCACAGCAGGAGCTGTGATTGATGTTGACAAAGGAGAACTAGTCCTTTAATTAATTGGGGACTACCTTGTGTTTAAAGCTCAAGGATCCTCCTCTACAACCATGGAGAGGAAGCATGAAAAGCTTCTCTCAGTACAGAGTCAAACAAAGCCCCCACAATAAAGCTCTAAGTTTGGTGTTAGGAGGCCACAGCCAAACTCTAGGTTTGGTGTTGAATCCCCATATCCAAACTCTAAGTTTGGTGTTGGGAGTCTACAACATTGACCTGATCACCTGTGAGGCTCCATGAGAGCCCACTATCAAGCTAGTGACATTAAAGAAGCGCTTATTGGGAGGCAACCCAATTTTTATTCATCCAATTTTATTTTATTTTCATTGTTCCTTAATGTTTTATTAGGTTCATGATCATGTGGAGTCACGAAAAAAATACAAAAATTAAAAATAGAATTAAAAACAGCAGAAGAAAAATCACACCCTGGAGGAAGGACTTACTGGCGTTCAAACGCCAGTAAAGAGCATCTGGCTGGCGTTCAACGCCAGAACAGAGCATGAATCTGGCGTTGAACGCCAGAAACAAGCAGCATCCTGGTGTTTGAACGCCAGGAATATTCCCTGAGGAGAGCTGGCGCTGAACGCCATAAACAAGCATGGAACTGGCGTTCAATGCCAGAAACATGCTACAATTGGGCGTTGAACGCCCAACATAAGCATCACTTCGGTGTTTAAATGCCAGAATTGTATGCAAAGGCATTTTACGTGCCTAATTGGTGCAGGGATGTAAAACCCTTGACACCTCAGGATCTGTGGACCCCACAAGATCCCCACCTACCTCAACTCACCTTCTCTCCTCTTCTTCACATTCATCATCTCTTCTCCATAAACACTCTTCTCCAGAAACCCTTCACCAATCACCTCAATCTCTCTTTCCAATTACCCTCCTTCACCACTCACATCCTTCCACTCTTCCCCATAAACCCCACCTACCTTCAAAATTGAAAATCACTTTCCCACCCAACCCACCCAATATGGCCGAACCTTAACCCCTCTCCCTCCACTATAAATACCCCTCCATTCTTCTTCATTTTCACACAACACAACCCCCTCTTCTATACCTTGGCCGAATACACCTCCCCCACTCTCCTCCATATTTTCTCTTCTTCTTTTTCTTTTCTTTCTTCTCTTACTCGAGGGCGAGCAAAATTCTAAGTTTGGTGTGGTAAAAGCATAGCTTTTTATTTTTCCATAACCATTAATGGCACCTAAGGCCAGAGAAACCTCTAGAAAAGGGAAAGGGAAGACAAAAGCTTCCACCTCCGAGTCATGGGAGATAGAGAGATTCATCTCTAAAGCCCATCAAAGACCACTTCTATGATGTTGTGGCCAAGAAGAAGGTGATCCCTGAGGTCCCTTTTATGCTCAAGAAAAATGAGTATCCGAAGATCCGACATGAGATCCAAAGAAGAGGTTGGAAAGTTCTGACCAACCCCATTCAACAAGTCGGAATCTTAATGGTTCAAGAGTTCTATGCCAATGCATGGATCACTAGGAACCATGATCAAAGTATGATCCCGGACCCAAAGAATTATCTTACAATGGTTCGGGGGAAATACTTAGATTTCAGTTCGAAAAATGTGAGGTTGGCATTCAACTTGCCTACAATGCAAGAAGATGCATGCCCCTACACTAGAAGGGTCAACTTTAATCAAAGGTTGGACCAAGTCCTTATGGACATATGTGTGGAAGGAGCTCAATGGAAAAGAGACAACAAAGGCAAGCCGGTTCAATTAAGAAGACTGGAACTCAAGCCTGTGGCTAGAGGATAGTTAGAATTATTGTGGATCTGAAGTTACTGTGGATCGGGCCATCATGATTCATAGCATCATGATTGGAGAGGAAGTAGAAGTTCATGAAGTCATCTCCCTTGAATTCTACAAAATAGCTAAAAAGCCCTCTACCTTGGCAAGCTAGCTTTTCCTAATCTTATTTTCCATCTATGTTACTCAGCTGGAGTTATCATAGAACGAGACATCCCCATTGAGGAGGACAAGCCCATCACTAAGAAAAGGATGGAGCAAACAAGAGAGCCCACTCATGGAACCCAAGAGACGCATGAGGAAGCTCATCACCAAGAAATCCCGGAGATGCCTCAAGGGATGCACTTTCCTCCCAACAACTATTGGGAACAACTCAACACTTCTCTAGAAGATTTGAGTTACAATATGGATCAATTAAGGGTGGAACATCAAGAGCACTCTATCATTCTCCATGAAATTAGAGAAGATCAAAGAGCAATGAGGGAGGAGCAACAAAGGCAAGGAAGAGACATAGAAGAACTCAAGAACATCATTGGTTCTTCAAGGAGAAAGTGACACCATCACTAAGGTGGACTCATTCCTTGTTCTTATTTTTTTCTGTTTTTTGTTTTCTATGCTATATGTGTGTTCATGTTTTGTGTCTCTACCGCATGATCATTAGTATTGAGTAACTATGTCTTAAGGCTATGAATAATTCCATAAATCCTGCACCTCTCTTAAATGAAAAATGTTTCTAATTCAAAAGAACAAGAAGTACATGAATTTCAAAATTATCCTTGAATTTAGTTTAATTATATTGATGTGGTGACAATACTTTTTGTTTTCTGAATGAATGCTTGAACAGTGCATAATTTTGATCTTGTTGTTTATGAATGTTAAAATTGTTGGCTCTTGAAAGAATGATGAACAAAGAGAATGTTATTGACAATCTGAAAAATCATGAAAATTGATTCTTGAAGCAAGAAAAAGCAGTGAAAAAGCAAAAGCTTGCGAAAAAATTTTATGGCGAAGAAAAAAAATTAGAAAGAAAAAGAAAAAGCAAGCAGAAAAAGCCAGTAGCCCTTAAAACCAAAAGGCAAGGGTAAAAAGGATCCAAGGCTTTGAGCATCAATGGATAGGAGGGCCCAAGGAAATAAAATCCAGGCCTAAGCGGCTAAATAAAGCTGTCCCTAACCATGTGCTTGTGGCATGCAGGTCCAAGTGAAAAGCTTGACACTGAGTGGTTAAAGTCGTGATCCACATCAAAAAGAGTGTGCTTAAGAGCTCTGGACACCTCTAACTGGGGACTTTAGCAAAGCTGAGTCACAATTTGAAAAGGTTCACCCAGTCATGTGTCTGTGGCATTTATGTATCCGGTGGTAATATTGGAAAACAAAGTGCTTAGGGCCACGGCGAAGACTCATAAAAGTAGCTGTGTTCAAGAATCAACAAACTTAACTAGGAGAATCAATAACACTATCTGAAATTCTAAGTTGCTAGAGATGCCAATCATTCTAAACTTCAAAGGAGAAAGTGAGATGCCAAAACTGTTCAGAAGTAAAAAGCTACAAGTCCCGCTCATCTAATTAGAACTAATATTCATTGATAATTTGGGATTTATAGTATATTCTCTTCTTTTTATCCTAATTGATTTCAGTTGCTTGGGGACAAGCAACAATTTACGTTTGGTGTTGTGATGAGTGGATAATTTATACGCTTTTTGGCATTGTTTTTAGGTAGTTTTTAGTATAATCTAGCTACTTTTAGGGATGTTTTCATTAGTTTTTATGCTAAATTCACATTTCTGGACTTTACTATGAGTTTGTGTGTTTTTCTATGATTTCAGGTAATTTCTGGCTGAAATTGAGGGACCTGAGCAAAACTCTGATAAGGAGGCTGACAAAGGACTACTGATGCTGTTGGAATCTGACCTCCCTGCACTTGAAATGGATTTTCTGGAGCTACTGAACTCCAAATGGTGCGCTCTCAACGGCGTTGGAAAGTAGACATCTAGAGCTTTCCAGCATTATATAACAGTTCATACTTTATTCGTGATTAGATGACGTAAACTGGTGCTCAACGCCAGTTCCATGCTGTATTCTGGAGTCAAACGCCAAAAACACGTCACGAACCAGAGTTGAACGCCAAAAATACGTTACAACTTGGAATTCAACTCCAAAAGAAGCCTCTGCACGTGTAAAGCTCAAGCTCAGCCCAAGCACACACCAAGTGGACCCCGGAAGGGTATTTCTGCATCAATTACTTACTCTTGTAAACCCTAGTAGCTAGTCTAGTATAAATAGGACATTTTACTATTGTATTCAGTGTCTTTTGACCACATTACATCTTTGGTCTCAGTTTTATTCTATTATTCATCTTAGGAGACTATTGATCACGTTTATGGGAGCTGGCCATTCGGCCATGCCTGAACCTTCATCACTTATGTATTTTCAATGGTGGAGTTTCTACACACCATAGATTAAGGGTGTGGAGCTCTGCTGTACCTTGAGTTTTAATGCAATTACTACTATCTTTTATTCAAATTCAATCTTATTTCTGTTCTAAGATACTACTCGTACTTCAACCTGATGGATGTGATGATCCGTGACACTCATCATCATCCGTCCCTATGAACGCGTGCCTGACAACCACTTCCGTTCTACAAGCGAAGGCTAGAGTGTGTATCTCTTGGATTCCTGATGCACAACGCATGATTGCCCTCACCTGACAACCGAGCCTTCTATTTTGTGAGATCAGAGTCTTCATGGTATAAGCTAGAATTGATGGCGGCATTCATGAGAATCCGGAAAGTCTAAACCTTGTATGTGGTATTCCGAGTAGGATTCCGGGATTGAATGACTGTGACGAGCTTCAAACTCATGATTGTTGGGCGTGATGAGAAACACAAAAGAATCAGGGGATTTTATTCCAACAAGATCAAGAACCGACAGATGATTAGCCGTGCTGTGATAGAGCATTTGGACCTTTTTCTCTGAGAGGATGGGATATAGCCATTGACAACGGTGATGCCTTACATACAGCTTGCCATGGAAAAGAGTAAGAAGGATTAGATGAAGGCAGTAGGAAAGAGATTCAGAAGGAACACAGCATCTTCATACGCCTATCTGAAATTCCCATCGATGATTTACATAAGTATTTTATCTTTATTTTCTATTTATTTACTATTATTATTCGAAAACTCTATCACCATTTATTATCCGCCTGACTGAGATTTACAAGATGACCACAGCTTGCTTCATACCAACAATCTCTGTGGGATCGACCCTTACTCACGTAAGGTTTATTACTTGGACGACCCAGTACACTTGCTGATTAGTTGAGCGAAGTTGTGAAATTATGTTAGATCATGGTATTGAGCACCAAGCTTTTGGGGCCATTACCAGGGAATCAATTTTGAACAACAATTTAAGTATGAATCACAATTTCGTCCACCATCCACCTTAGTGATGGCGGCTAGTTCTTTCTTTTGAAGATCTTATGGAGTGCTTGTGCTCCTCAATGTCTCTTCCTTGCCTTTGTTGCTCCTCCCTCATGGCTCTTTGCTCCATCCTTAGTTGCTCCATATTGGAACTCAAATCTCCTAAGGAGGTGTTGAGTCACTCCCAATAGTTGTGTGGAGGAAAATACATCCCTTGAGGTATCTTAAGGATTTCTTGATGAAGGACTTCCTCATGCGCTTGTTGAGGTCCATGAGTGGGTTCTCTTATTTGCTCCATCCTCTTTTTAGTGATGGGGTTGTCCTCTTCAATGAGGATATCTTCCTCTATGACAATTCCAGCTAAATTGTATAGGTGACAGATGAGATGAGGGAAGGCTAACCTTGCTAAAGTGGAAGGTTTGTTAGCAACCTTGTATAGTTCTAGAGGTATAATCTCAAGAACTTCTACTTCCTCTCCAATCATGATACTATGGATCATGATAGCCCAATCCAGAATTACTTCAGACCGGTTGCTAGTAGGAATGATAGAGCGTTGGATGAACTCCAACCATCCTCTAGCTACAGGCTTAAGGTCAAGCCTTCTTAGTTGAACCGGCTTGCCTTCAGAGTCTCTCTTCCATTGAGCTCCTTCTACACATATGTCCATGAGGACTTGGTCCAACCTTTGATCAAAGGTTGACCCTTCTAGTATAAGGGCGTGCATCTCCTTGCATCATTGGCAAGTTGAATGCCAACTTACATTTTCCGGATTGAAATCTAAGTATTTTCCCTGAACCATTGTGACTTTGGGTTCGGGTTTATACTTTGATCATGATTCTTTGTTATCCATGCATTAGCATAGAACTCTTGAACCATTAAGATTTTGACTTATTGAATAGGATTGGTAAGAGCTTCCCATCCTCTTCTCCTAATCTCATGTCGGATCTCCAGATATTTGCTCCTTTTGAGCTTGAAGGGGACCTCGGGGATCACCTTCTTCTTGGCCACAACTTTATAGAAGTGGTCTTGATGGACCTTTGAGATGAACATCTCCATCTCCCATGACTCGGAGGTGGAAGCAACTGCCTTCCCTTTTCCTCTTCCTAGAGGTTTCTCCGGCCTTAGGTACCATTAATGGTTTTGGAAAAATAAAAAGCAACGCTTTTTCCCACACCAAACTTAAAAGGTTTGCTCATCCTTGAGCAAAGGAAGAAAGAAAGGAGGGGAAGAAGAAGAAATAGAGGAGATGGATGTGTGTAGGAATTCGGCCAAGGGGGTGAAGTGTTAGAGATGTGTGAAATGGAAGGTGGTAAGGAGGGTTATTTATAGGGTAAGGGAGAAAGAGTAACCGTGTGGAGAATGAGTGGGTTTGGGAGGAAAATGGTTTGAATTTAAATGGTGAGGTAGGTGGGTGTTGGGGAATAGTGTTATGGAAAGGTGTGAAGAAGAGGGAGAGTGAGGTGGGGTAAGTGGGAATCCTGTGGGGTCCACAAATCCTGAGGTGTCAAGAGTTTTTCATCCCTACACCTTTCTGGCATTAAACGCCCTCTATGTGCCATTCCTGGCATTTAAACGCCAGGCTGATACCATTTTCTGGTGTTTAAATGCTAGTCTGCCTGCCCTTTTCTGGCATTTAAACGCCAGTCTGCCTGCCAGTTCTGGCGTTTAAATGCCCAGAATAGTGCCAGGATGGGCATTTAAACAACCATTTTTCTACCTTTACTGGTGTTTAAACGCCAGTTTGCCTGCCAGTTCTGGCGTTTAATGCCCATAATGGTGCCAGGCTGGGCGTTAAACGCCCATTATGGTATCCTTACTGGTGTTTAAACGCCAATAAGCTCTTCCTCCAGGGTGTGCTATTTTTTATGCTGTTTTTATTTTGCTTTAATTTTTGCAGTTATTTTTGTGACTCCACATGATCATCATCCTAAAGAAAACATAAAATAACAATGGAAAACAAAATGAAAGAGTAATTAATATAGATAAATAAAATTGGGTTGCCTCCCAATAAGTGCTTCTTTAATATCAATAGCTTGATAGGAAGCTCTTACAGAGCTTAACAAATGCTCAGAGCATGACTATGGCCTCCCAACACCAAACTTAGAGATTGAATGTCGGGGCTTTGCTTGACTCTACATGGAGAGAATTGAATGAAGCTTTTTATGATTCTTCCCCATGTTTACAGAAAAAGATCCTTCTGCCTTAAACACAAGGTAGTCTTCATTCATATGAAGGACTAGCTCTCCTCTGTCTACATCAATCACAACCTTTGCTGTGGCTAGGAAGGGTTGAAGAACTGAAGATTGATGGTTTAGAAGTTATAGTAAACTCTCGTTGTAAGTATAGTTACTAAACCAAGCAATCAACCTTTCTTACAAATGTTTTGGTTGTCACAAGTAACAAACCCTTTTATTATTGATAACCAAGTATTCAAACCTCGGGTCGTCTTCTCAAGGAATTGCAGGGAGGTATGTTCTTATTATTGGTTATGAGTTTTGTAAATTGGGGTTTTGAAAGTGGGGAACAAGTAAATTAAAGGACAAATAAAATAAATAATTAACTAAAAATAAACTCTTGGCAAGGTATGAAAATTCGAAAGTCCTATCCCAGTTACTCCTATGAGAATGGAAGTTAATCCCACTTAGTTAACCTTTGCGTAAGTGGTGCACGAAATTGTGATCATCAATGGCGCCATCAACATGGTATGCTCAATTGCAATCTCAACTCTTTATCACAACTTCGCACAACTAACCAGCAAGTGCACTGGGTCGTCCAAGTAATAAACCTTACACGAGTAAGGGTCGATCCCACGGAGATTGTTGGTATGAAGCAAGCTATGGTCATCTTGTAAATCTCAGTCAGGCAGATTCAAATGGTTATAGATGATTTATGAATAAAGCATAAAATAAAGATAGAGATACTTATGTAATTCATTGGTGAGAATTTCAGATAAGCGTATAGAGATGCTTTGTCCCTTCCGTCTCTCTGCTTTCCTACTGTCTTCATCCAATCCTTCTTACTCCTTTCCATGGCAAGCTGTATGTTGGGCATCACCGTTGTCAATGGCTACAGTCTCATCCTCTCAGTGAAAATGTTCAACGCGCTCTGTCACAGCACGACTATTCAGCTGTCGGTTCTCGATCATGTCAGAATAGAATCCAGTGATTCTTTTGCGTCTGTCACTAACGCCCCACAATCGCGAGTTTGAAGCTCGTCAGTCATTCAATCCTTGAATCCTACCCAGAATACCACAGACAAGGTTTAGACCTTCTGGATTCTCAAGAATGCCGCCATCAATTCTAGCTTATATCACGAAGATTCTAATTAAGGAATCCAAGAGATATCCACTCAATCTAAGGTAGAACAGAGGTGGTTGTCAGCACACGTTGATAGGTGAGAATGATGATGAGTGTCACGGATCATCACATTCATCAAGTTGAGGAACAAGTGATATCTTAGAACAAGAATAAGCTGAATTGAGTTGAAGAACAATAGTAATTGCATTGATACTCGAGGTACAGCAGAGCCCCACACCTTAATCTATGGTGTGTAAAAACTCCACCGTTGAAAATACATAAGAACAAGGTCTAGGCATGGCCAAGAGGTCAGCCCCCATAATCTAAGAACTAGACATCCAAAGATGATCTAGAGATCTAAAGTGATCAAAAGATGAAAATACAATAGTAAAAGGTCCTATTTGTAGAGAACTAGTAGCCTAGGGTTTACAAAGATGAGTAAATGACGTAAAAATCCACTTCCGGACCCACTTGGTGTGTGCTTGGGCTGAGAATTGAAGCATTTTCGTGTAGAGACTTTTCTTGGAGTTAAATGCCAGCTTTTGTGCCAGTTTGGGCGTTTAACTCCCATTCTTGTGCTAGTTCCGGCGTTTTACGCCAGAATTCTTGAGCTGACTTGGAACGCCTGTTTGGGCCATCAAATCTCAAACAGAGTATGAACTATTATACATTGCTGGAAAGCCCAGAATGTCTACTTTCCATCACAATTGAGAAGGAGCCAATTGGGCTTTGGTAGCTCAAGAAAATTCACTTCGAGTGCAGGGAGGTTAGAATCCAACAGCATCTGCAGTCCTTTTCAGCCTCTGAATCAGATTTTTGCTCAGGTCCCTCAATTTCAGCCAGAAAATACCTGAAATCACAAAAAAACACACAAACTCATAGTAAAGTCCAGAAAAGTGAATTTTAAATAAAAACTAATAAAAATATAATAAAAACTAACTAAAACATACTAAAAACATACTAAAAACAATGCCAAAAAGCGTATAAATTATCCGCTCATCACAATACCAAACTTAAATTGTTGCTTGTACCTAGGAAACTGAAAATCAAATAAGATAAAAAGAAGAGCATATGCAATGAATTCCAAAAACATCTATGAAGATCAGTATTAATTAGATGAGCGGGGCTTTTATCTTTTTGCCTCTGAATAGTTTTGGCATCTCACTCTATCCTTTGAAATTCAGAATGATTGGCTTCTATAGGAACTCAGAATCCAGATAGTGTTATTGATTCTCCTAGTTAAGTATGATGATTCTTGAACACATCTACTTTATGAGTCTTGGCCGTGGCCCAAAGCACTCTGTCTTCCAGTATTACCACTGGATACATAAATGCCACAGACACATAACTGGGTGAACCTTTTCAGATTGTAACTCAGCTTTGCTAGAGTCCCCAATTAGAGGTGTCCAGGGTTCTTAAGCACACTCTTTTTGCCTTGAATCACAACCTTATTTTTACCCTTGCCTTTTGATTTAAAGGGCTATTGGCTTTTTCTGCTTGCTTTCTCTCTTTTTTTTTTCGAACATAATCTCTCTTTTTTTTTTGAATTCAATGCTTTTTCTTGCTTCAAGAATCATTTTTATAATTTTTCAGATCCTCAGTAACATGTCTCCTTTTTCATCATTCTTTCAAAAGCCAACATTCATGAATAACAAATTCAAAAGACATATACACTGTTCAAGCATACATTCAGAAGTCAAAGTATTGCCACCACATCAAAATAATTAACCTGTTATAAAATTCAAAATTCATGCAATTCTTCTCTTTTTCAATTAAGAACATTTTTCCTTTAAGAAAGGTGATGGATTCATAGGACATTCATAATTTTAAGGCATAGACACTAAGACACTAATGATCATGTAATAAGACACAAACATAGATAAACATAAGCATAAAAATTTGAAAAATAGGAAAATAAAGAACAAGGAAATTAAAGAACGGGTCCACCTTAGTGATGGCGGCTTGTTCTTCCTCTTGAAGATCTTATGGAGTGCTTGAGCTCTTCAATGTCTCTTCCTTGCCTTTTTTGCTCCTCTCTCATGATTCTTTGATCTTCTCTAATTTCATGGAGGAGAATGGAATGTTCTTGGTACTCCACCCTTAGTTGTCCCATGTTGGAACTCAATTCTCCTTGGGAGGTGTTGATTTGCTCCCAATAATTTTGTGGAGGAAAGTGCATCCCTTGAGGCATCTCAGGGATTTCATGATGAGTGGGATCTCTTGTTTGCTCCATCCTTTTCTTAGTGATGGGCTTGTCCTCATCAATGAGGATGTCTCCCTCTATGTCAATTCCGACTGAATAACAGAGGTGACAAATGAGATGAGGGAAGGCTAACCTTGCCAAGGTAGAGGACTTGTCCACCACCTTATAAAGTTCTTAGGATATAACCTCATGAACTTCTACTTCCTCTCCAATCATGATGCTATGAATCATGATAGCCCGATCTATAGTAATTTCGGACCGGTTGCGAGTGGGAATGATTGAGCGTTGGATAAACTCCAACCATCCTCTAGCCACGGGCTTGAGGTCATGCCTTCTCAGTTGAACCGGCTTCCCTCTTGAATCTCTCTTCCATTGAGCGCCCTCTTCACAAATGTCTAAGAGGACTTGGTCCAACCTTTGATCAAAGTTAACCCTTCTAATGTAAGGGTGTTCTTCTCCTTGCATCATGGGCAAGTTGAATGCCAACCTTACATTTTCTGGACTAAAATCTAAGCATTTCCCCCGAACCATTGTAAGCCAATTCTTTGGGTCTGGGTTCACACTTTGATCATGATTCTTGGTGATCCATGCATTGGCAAAGAACTCTTGAACCATTAAGATCCCGACTTGTTGAATGGGGTTGGTAAGAACTTCCCAACCTCTTCTTCGGATCTCATGTTGGATCTCCAGATATTCACTCTTTTTGAGTTTGAAAGGGACCTCGGGGATCACCTTCTTCATGTCCACAACTTCATAGAAGTGGTCTTGATGCACCCTTGAGATGAATCTCTCCATCTCCCATGACTCAGAGGTGGAAGCTTTTGCCTTCTCTTTCCTCTTTCTAGAGGTTTCTCCGGCCTTAGATGCCATAAATGGTTATGAAAAAACAAAAAGCAATGCTTTTACCACATCAAACTTAAAGGGTTTGCTCGTCCTCGAGCAAAAGAAGAAAGAAGAGAGTAGAAGAAGAAGAAATAGAGGAGATGGAGGTGGCTTTGTGGTTCGGCCAAGGGGGAGAAGTAGTGTTTAGGTTGTGTGAAAATGAAGGAGTGAAGATGGGTTTATATAGGAGTGGAGAGGGGGTGTATAGTTCGGCCAAAATGGGTGGGTTTGGGTGGGAAAGTGGTTTGAATTTGAATGGTGAGGTAGGTGGGGTTTTATGAAGGATGGATGTGAGTGGTGAAGAGAATAGTTGGATTTGATAGGTGAGGGGTTTTTGGGGAAGAGGTGTTGATGTGATTGGTGAATGGGTGAAGAAGAGAGAGAGTGGTGAGGTAGGTGGGGATCCTGTGGGGTCCACAGATCCTGAGGTGTCAAGAAAAATTCATCCCTGCACCAAGTGGCGAGCAAAATTGCTCCTTCTGCCAATTCTAGCGTTAAACGCCGGGCTGGTACCCATTTCTGGCGTTTAACGCTAGCTTCTTGCCCCTTCCTGGCGTTTAACGCCAGTCTGGTGCCCCTTTCTGGCGTTAAACGCCCAGAATGGTGCCAGACTGGGCGTTAAACGTCCATTTGCTGCCCTTACTGGCGTTTAAACGCCAGCAAGTTTTCCTCCAGGGTGTGTTGTTTTTCTTTCTGTTTTTCATTCTATTTTTGCTTTTTTCAAATGATTTTGTAACTTCCCATGATCATCAACCTATAAAAAAAACATAAAATAACAAAGGAAAATAGATAAATATAAAATTGGGTTGCCTCCCAACAAGCGCTTCTTTAATGTCAGTAGCTTGACAGTGGACTCTCATGGAGCCTCACAGATACTCAGAGCAATGTTGGAACTTCCCAACACCAAACTTAGAGTTTGAATGTGGGGGTTCAACACCAAACTTAGAATTTGGTTGTGGCCTCCCAACACCAAACTTAGAGTTTGACTATGGGGGCTTTGTTTGACTCTGTTTTGAGAGAAGCTCTTCATGCTTCCTCTCCATGGTTACAGAGGGATATCCTTGAGCCTTAAACACAAAGGATTCTTCATTCACTTGAATGATCAATTCTCCTCTGTCAACATTAATCACAGCCTTTGCTGTGGCTAGGAAGGGTCTGCCAAGGATGATGGATTCATCCATGCACTTTCCAATCTCTAGGACTATGAAATCAGCAGGGATGTAATGGTTTTCAATCTTTACCAGAACATCCTCTACAAGTCCATAAGCTTGTTTTCTTGAATTGTCTGCCATCTCTAGTGAGATTCTTGCAGCTTGTACCTCAAAGATCCCTAGCTTCTCCATTACAGAGAGAGGCATGAGGTTTATGCTTGACCCTAGGTCACACAGAGCCTTCTTGAAGGTCATGGTGCCTACTGTACAAGGTATTGAGAACTTCCAAGGGTCCTATCTCTTTTGAGGTAATTTTTGCCTAGTCAAGTTATCCAGTTCTTTGGTGAGTAAAAGGGGTTCATCCTCCCAAGTCTCATTACCAAATAACTTGTCATTTAGCTTCATGATTGCTCCAAGGTATTTAGCAACTTGCTCTTCAGTGACATCTTCATCCTCTTCAGAGGAAGAATACTCATCAGAGCTCATGAATGGCAAAAGTAAATCCAATGGAATCTCTATGGTCTCAGTGTGAGCCTCAGATTCCCATGGTTCCTCATTAGGGAACTCATTGGAGGCCAGTGGACGTCCATTGAGGTCTTCCTCAGTGGCGATCACTGCCTCTTCCTCCTCTCCAAATTCGGCCATGCTGATGGCCTTGCATTCTCCTTTTGGATTCTCTTCTGTATTGCTTGGAAGATTACTAGGAGGGAGTTCAGTAACTTTCTTACTCAGCTGACCCACTTGTGCCTCCAAGTTTCTAATGGAGGATCTTGTTTCAGTCATGAAACTTTGAGTGGTTTTTATTAGATCAGAGACCATGGTTGCTAAGTCAGAGTGGCTCTACTTAGAATTCTCTGTCTGTTGCTGAGAAGATGATGGAAAAGGCTTGCCATTGCTAAACCTGTTTCTTCCACCATTATTGTTGTTGAAACCTTGTTGAGGTCTCTGTTGATCCTTCCATGAGAGATTTGGATGATTTCTCCATGAAGGATTATAGGTGTTTCCATAGGGTTCTCCCATGTAATTCACCTCTTCCATTGAAGGGTTCTCAGGATCATAAGCTTCTTCTTCAGATGAAGCGTCCTTAGTACTGCCTGGTGCAGCTTGCATTCCAGACAGACTTTGAGAAATCATATTGACTTGCTGAGTCAATATTTTGTTCTGAGCCAGTATGGCATTCAGAGTATCAATCTGAAGAACTCCTTTCTTCTGATTTGTCCCATTGTTCACAGGATTCCTTTCAGAAGTGTACATGAATTGGTTATTTGCAACCATTTCAATGAGTTCTTGAGCTTCTGCAGGCGTCTTCTTCAGATGAAGAGATCCTCCAGCAGAGCGATCCAATGACATCTTGGACAGTTCAGACAGACCATCATAGAAGATACCTATGATGCTCCACTCAGAAAGCATGTCAGAACGACACTTTCTGATCAATTGTTTGTATCTTTCCCAAGCTTCATAGAGGGATTCACCTTCCTTCTGTCTGAAGGTTTGGACTTCCACTCTAAGCTTACTCAATTTTTGAGGTGGAAAGAACTTTGCCAAGAAGGCATTGACTAGCTTTTCCCAAGAGTTCAGGCTTTCTTTAGGTTGTGAGTCCAACCATATCCTAGCTCTGTCTCTTACAGCAAAAGGAAATAGCATAAGTCTGTAGACCTCAGGGTCAACCCCATTGGTCTTGACAGTGTCACAGATTTGCAAGAATTCAGCTAAAAACTGATGAGGATCTTCCAATGGAAGTCCATGGAACTTGCAATTCTGTTGCATTAGAGAAACTAATTGAGGTTTAAGCTCAAAGTTGTTTGCTCCAATGGCAGGGATAGAGATGCTTCTCCCATAGAAGTCAGGAGTAGGTGCAGTAAAGTCACCCAGCATCTTCCTTGCATTGTTTGCATTATTGTTGTTTTCGGCTGCCATGTCTTCTTCTTTGAAGATTTCTGTTAGGTCCTCTACAGGGAGTAGTGCTTTAGCTTCTCTTAGCTTTCACTTCAAGGTGCTTTCAGGTTCAGGGTCAGCCTCAACAAGAATGCTTTTGTCTTTGCTCCTGCTCATATGAAAGAGAAGAAAATAAGAAAATATGGAATCCTCTATGTCACAGTATAGAGATTCCTTGAGGTGTCAAAGGAAAAGAAAAATAGAAGGAGAAGGTAGAAGAATTCGAACTTATCAAGAGGGATAGAGTTCGGATTGTGCATGTTAGTCCATAAATAGAAGGACGTGAGAAGAGGGGAAGAAATTTTCGAAAATTAAAGTGAATTAATTAAAAGAAATTTTGAAAAAATGGTAATTAATTTTCGAAAACTAATATTGAGAAAGAAATAAAGTGATTTTTGAAAAAGATTTTGAAATTAGAAATTAAAGAGATATGATTGAAAACTATTTGAAAAAGATGTGATTAAAAAGATATGATTGAAAAGTTATGGTTTTAAAAAAGATATGATTGAAAAACAATTTTAAAAAAATATTTGATTTTTAAAATTAATGACTTGGCTAACAAGAAAAGATATGATTCAAACGTTAAACCTTTCTCAACAGAAAAGGCAACATACTTGAAATGTTGAGTCAAATCATTAATTGTTAGCAAATATTTTTGAAAATGGAAAGAAATTGATTTTGAAAATATATGATTGAAAAGATATGATTTGAAAAAGATTTGATTTTAAAAAATTATGGAAACTTGAAAAAAAATTGAATTAAAAACAAAATCTTCCCTCTTGTGCCATCCTGGCGTTAAACGCCCAAAATACTACCCTTTTGGGCGTTAAACGCCCAGCCAGGGACCCTGACTGGCGTTTAAACGCCAGTTTTCCTTTCTCACTGGACATTTTGAACGGCCAGCTATTTCTGTGTAATTCCTCTGCTGTATGTTCTGAATCTTCAATTCTCTGTATTATTGACTTGAAAAGACACAAATTAAGAATTTTTTTTGAATTTTTAATGATAAGGAATAATCAAAATGAAACTAAGATCAAATAAACAATGCATGCAAGACACCAAACTTAGAAGTTTGCATACTACTGACACTAACAAATTAAGAATGCATATGAGAAACAACAAAACACACAAAACAAGAGAATTTAAAGATCAGAGCAATGAAATCATCAAGAACAACTTGAAGATCAATGAAGACACATGAATGAATTCGAAAAATGCAAGAAGAACAGAAACATGCAATTGACACCAAACTTAAAATGAGACACTAGACAAGAAACATAAAATATTTTTTTGATTTTAAGATTTTATAATTTTTTTTGTGCTTTTTCGAAAATTATATGGAAAAGAAAATAAAGAGATTCAAAATTTTTAATAAGAATTCTAGGAATCATTGGAGTGCTAGTCTAAAACTCCGGTCCAGGAATTAGACATGGCTTACTAGCCAGCCAAGCTTTCAATGAAAGCTCCGGTCCAAAACACTAGACATGGCCAATGGCCAGCCAAGCTTTAGCAGATCATTACTTTCAATAGCAAAATTGATAGAAATCAACAAGCTCTTGTGATGATAAGTTGAAACCTCAGTCCAAAAGATTAGACATGGTTTCACAACCAGCCAGACTTCAACAAATCATCATGAAACTCTAGAATTCATTCTTAAAAATTCTGAAGAACAAATAAAAATTTTTTTTGAATTTTTCAAAAATAAAAAGTAAAAAGGCTTAAACATAAAATAAAATTACCTAATCTGAGCAACAAGATGAACCGTCAGTTATCCAAACTCGAACAATCCCCGGCAACGGCGCCAAAAACTTGGTGCACGAAATTGTGATCATCAATGGCGCCATCAACATGGTACGCCCAATTGCAATCTCAACTCTTTATCACAACTTCGCACAACTAACTAGCAAGTGCACTGGGTCGTCCAAGTAATAAACCTTACGCGAGTAAGGGTCGATCCCACGGAGATTTTTGGTATGAAGCAAGCTATGGTCATCTTGTAAATCTCAGTCAGGCAGATTCAAATGGTTATAGATGATTTATGAATAAAGCATAAAATAAAGATAGAGATGCTTATGTAATTCATTGGTGAGAATTTCAGATAAGCGTATGGAGATGCTTTGTCCCTTCCGTCTCTCTACTTTCCTACTGTCTTCATCCAATCCTTCTTACTCCTTTCCATGGCAAGCTGTATGTTGGGCATCACCATTGTCAATGGCTACAGTCCCGTCCTCTCAGTGAAAATTTTCAACGCGCTCTATCACAGCACGGCTATTCAGCTGTCGGTTCTCGATCAAGTCGGAATAGAATCCAGTGATTCTTTTGCGTCTGTCACTAACGCCCCACAATCGCGAGTTTGAAGCTCGTCACAGTCATTCAATCCTTGAATCCTACTCAGAATACCACAGACAAGGTTTAGATCTTTCGGATTCTCAAGAATGCCGCCATCAATTCTAGCTTATACCACGAAGATTCTGATTAAGGAATCCAAAAGATATCTACTCAATCTAAGGTAGACCGGAGGTGGTTGTCAAGCACACGTTCATAGGTGAGAATGATGATGAGTGTCACGGATCATCACATTCATCAAGTTGAGGAACAAGTGATATCTTAGAACAAGAATAAGCCAAATTGAATAGAAGAACAATAGTAATTGCATTGATACTCGAGGTACAGCAGAGCTCCACACCTTAATCTATGGTGTGTAGAAACTCCACCGTTGAAAATACATAAGAACAAGGTCTAGGCATGGCCGAGAGGCCAGCCCCCATAATCTAAGAACTAGACGTCCAAAGATGATCTAGAGATCTAAAGTGATCAAAAGATGAAAATACAATAGTAAAAGGTCCTATTTGTAGAGAACTAGTAGCCTAGGGTTTACAAAGATGAGTAAATGACGTAAAAATCCACTTCCGGGCCAACTTGGTGTGTGCTTGGGCTGAGCATTGAAGCATTTTCGTGTAGAGACTTTTCTTGGAGTTAAACGCCAGCTTTTGTGCCAGTTTGGGCGTTTAACTCCCATTCTTGTGCCAGTTCCGGCGTTTTACGCCAGAATTCTTGAGCTGACTTGGAACGCCTGTTTGGGCCATTAAATCGCGGGCAAAGTATAGACTATTATACATTGATGGAAAGCCCAGGATGTCTACTTTCCAACGCAATTAAGAGCGCGCTAATTGGGCTTCTGCAGCTCCAGAAAATCCACTTCGAGTGCAGGGAGGTCAGAATCTAACAGCATCTACAGTCTTTTTCAGCCTCTGAATCAGATGTTTGCTCAGGTCCCTCAATTTCAGCCTGAAAATACCTGAAATCACAGAAAAATACACAAACTCATAGTAAAGTCTAGAAATGTGAATTTTAAATAAAAACTAATAAAAATATAATAAAAACTAACTAAAACATACTAAAAACATACTAAAAACAATGCCAAAAAGCGTATAAATTATCCGCTCATCAGTAAGCAAGGGAAAGTCAAGTGAACCAATTGGTTAGATTTCCCAAGTCCTAGCCGAATCCTAAGGAAAGACTAGAGTTAGTGGAATTCCAGTTAATTAGCCAACATAACAATCAATCATGAATAGTTGATAACTCAAGAGCTTCCAGTTAATCAATTAAAGCCAATAATGTAGAAAACTAAATTGAAATCATAAATATCTGGAATACCTCAAGTAACATTTATTCAAAGCAGTAAAATCTAACATGGAAAAGTTCATTTGCCAATTGGGCAACATAAATCAAATACAAATAAAAGTATTAAAGTATTTCAAAGTAGAGGAGAAGTCAAAATAAAGAAATATTGAACCTGATATGAAGATAAGATAAATCCTAATTTCAAAAAATCCTAATCCTAAATTAAATTCTAATCCTAATCCTAATCCTAAGAGAGAGGAGAGAGCCTCTCTCACTAAAAACTACATCTAAAACTATGAAAAGTAAATTATGAAAGCATAATTATGAATGGATGCATTCCCCCACTTTATAGCCTCTAATCTGTGTTCTCTGGGCCAAAAACTGGGTCAAAAACAGCCCAAAAATCGCTGATTGTGAAATCTGGTCCGTACAGGTTGCGGCAAAGTGACGCGGGGCGTCATCAACGTGTTTGCGTGGAATGAGATTCGCAAATGCGACGCGTCCGCGTGGAGCGCGCGTTCGTGTCACCTATCTGTATGGCCACTATGACGAATTATATATCAAGTCGAAGCCCCAGATGTTAGCTTTCCAACGCAAGTAGAACCGCATCATTTGGACCTCTGTAGCTCAAGTTATGATCATTTTAGTGCGAGAGGGTCAGGCTGATAGCTTTGCAGTTCCTTCAACTTCTTGTATCCCTTCCACTTTTGCATGCTTCCTTTCCATCCTCTAAGCCATTCCTGCCCTGTAGTTCCTCAAATCACTTAACACACATATCAAGGCATCTAATGGTAATAAGAGAGGATTAAATAAAAGGAAATAAAAGCTAAAGAAGCATGTTTTCAATCATAGCACAGAATTAGGAAGGAAAATATAAAACATGCAAATCATATGAATAAGTGGGTAAAGAGTTGATAAAAATCACTCAATTGAGCACAAGATAGACCTTAAAATAGTGGTTTATCAACCTCCCCACACTTAAACATTATCATGTCCTCATGCTAAGCTCAAGAGAAGCTATAAAGGAGTGAAGAGGAATGACAGAATGTATGAAATGCAACCTATCTATATGAATGCAACTACATGCAAAGATGATTCTACCTACTTGGTGAAAAAGTAATTAAATCTTTCAAGAACAAATATGAACTGGATTTCACTAATTCAAATCACAAAATACAATACAAATAATTTTCAAGAAGAAGATAGCTCATGAAAGCAGGGAACATAGAATTAAGCACTAAACCCTTACTGGTAGTGTATATCATTCTAACTCTCAAGTGTCTAGGGTCAATTCTCTCAATTCTCTACTAATCTTGCTTTCCATAGCTTGCTCTTCATCTAACAATCAAAAAAAAATTAATGCACCAATACACAAATCAAGAGGTCTTTTAAGGGTTGTAATGGGGTTAGGGTCAAGGTAGGATTGTATTTGGCCAAGTGGACTAAAATCTGAATCCTTAATTAACATAAACTTTCCACCTAACTTAAGACAATCCATTTAATTAAAATGCAAAATCTAACTTCCCATTAACTGTGCTTTCCACATGTTCATGCATCCTAAAATTGAGTTTAGTACATATGCATTGATACCAACACTTACTTTGGGGCATTTTGTCCCCTTTTATTAATTGCTCTTTTCTTTTTCTTTTTCACTTTTTTCTTTTTATTTTATTTTATTTTTTTCTTTTTCTTTTTATTTTTCTCAATGCATATGATTAAAGTATTGAATGCAATAATATGTGCTCAACTATTATTTTGCACATTTTCACTAAAATATACAACACCCAATTATTCAAACCAAATATTTTTAAACCCAACTTCCCCACACTTAAATCATGAGCACGTTTACTAGTCTAAGCTAACCAAGGATTCAAATTAAGGACATTATTGTTTTCCGCTTAGAGTTAGTAATGAGCTAAAGTAAAGAACAAATGGGTATATTAGGCTCAAATTGGTTTGCAAAGGATAATGAAAGGGTAAGGCCATATGGGTATGTAAGCTTAGTGAAATAAGGGCCTCAATCATATCAGTGCATGCATACATCAAACAATGGAAATATAGAATTAAGCAAGGCAAAGATCACAATTTTAGAGAGAAAAACACACACCAAAAATAAAATATTGGTTGATAAAATGCAACCAATCAAATAGGCTCAAAATCTCACTGGTTTTGTGTGTTCGAGCTTTAAACCATGTTCCAAAATAAGATTTCTTCAAACAAGTTTTTCAAAAAGTTTTATTCAAATTAGTAAAATACTATAAAAATTTCTTGAAAAAGAAAGTATTACTTTAACCAAGTGGTAAAATATGCACAAAAAAACAAACATGCAATCAAACATGTAAATGCAACAATGAAAAATAAAAATTGGTGTTGAGAAGGGACTAACTAACCCGTGGAGATCGGTATCGACCTCCCCACACTTAAAGGTTGCACCATCCTCGGTGCATGCAAAGATGTGCAGGTGGCGGGGGTTGTGGTTCCTCAGCTGGTGCTCTTTTTGTTCCTTTCTTTGCCGATGGTTTGGGAGTAGCTTTCTCTCTACCCTTCTTGGTGGTCATCCTGAAAGGGGAAAAAGAAAGTAACAAGTAAAGCTAGGGGTTCCAGCAAGGAAGAGAATGGGAAATGTGGTAATCAATGCACATTAAAGAAGAATGACGTTAACACATGGTCATGACTACATGTGAAAAGTCATCAATGGAAATATAGCAAGTGCATGTGATGACAGTTAAATGCAAGATGTTTATTGGCATGCTGGCAAAGGCATGAGTAGCATAGATCAAGCATTCAATGTCCAAGTTAGATTACCAAGTCTTCCAAACTAACAATATGCTTGTATGGACAATTATAAATAATTAATAAAATTAAAAAGGGTTTTGTGAAAAACAGGCATGAAAGTAGGATAACAGAAAAGTAGTGTGTGATGACATACGGGCTTTTTCACATAGCATGCATGGTAAATAAGTTATTGAAAATGTTAAAATGGACATGCATGAAACCCTATAAAAATAATGTATAATTGTCAAACAGTTCCTTTTAATAATTCACAAGAAAAATGTGAAAAATAATGATCTAAATAAATTTCCAACACCAACATAAAAATGCATGAAAATAAAAAAAAAAGAAAGGAGAAAGAAGGAAGAAGAAAGAAGAAAAGATAGAAGAGATTAGGATTAGAGAAGAAAGAATAAGATAATTAGCACTGATCTGGATAAGTTGTGCGGCGCAGGTAACGCGGACGCGTGGTGCACGCGATCGCGTGGTGTGTGATGAATTCAAGTGACGCGGACGCGTGGGGCACGCGGACGCGTGACTCGAATTGTGCTAGTGGCGCGAGAATAGCTTCGCGCACGCACAACTCTCTGTTTAAATGCATATTTGCCAAAAATCTAGGGTGACGCGGTCGCGTGGTTGACGTGATCGCGTGGATGGCCTAAATTTGAAAACGGCGCGTACGCGTGCCGCAGGGCATGTGCTTCTAGCACGAGTCCAGCCAAATTCTAACTCAACTTTTGGCCATACACCCTTTTTACGTCGATTTCAGGGCACGCGTTCGTGTGGGTGACGCAGACGCGTGGGAGGCATTTTTCCCACATGACGCGGACGCGTCAGCGACGTGGTCGCGTGGATCAATTTGTGCCAAAGGCATGCCTCCAGCTACGCTCTCACGTAACTCTCTGTTCAATTTTGTTTTCTTCTCAACGCACCTATGACGCGGACGCGTCGCGTGCGATTTTTTCTCTTTTTTTTGTTGATGCAGTATGCAGAATGCAATGCTAACATGAATGTTATGCAAAATTTCAAGTTCAATCAAAACTCAAAAACAAACAAAACATACTAGAATTAAAACTGAAAAGGGACGATCATACCATGGTGGGTTGTCTCCCATCTAGCACCTTTAGTTAAAGTCCTTAAGTTGGACATTTGGCGAGCTCCTTGTCATGGTGGCTTATGCTTGTACTGATCCAGGAATCTCCACCAATATTTGCAAATCCAATATCCTCCGAGATCCCAAATCTTGTTTCTGCACCCGTCTTCAAGTTGATTATCATGATTCCATCCGGGTGGTTCAGCTTTAGAATTCTCACTGAAGCGTCCAAACAACTTCCTAGACCCATTCAATTGAGCTCTATACCAACCATTGCAGTTAAACTTAAAGCTTCCAACCATAATAAACTTTGCAGGACAATTAGCACCACTAACCATCTTCCTCTGACTCTTTATGCCACAAAGAGCTCTAAGTTGACCATCCGTCTCCAATAGCCCATATTCAAGTGGAATTAGAAAGCTAAGGGATATGAATTTTACGCACTTGAATGTTGTGAAGGATGATGGCAACTTAGGGGGAGGTGTTTTTAATGAACGTGCAAGCTCCACTCCCTTGTGCTCTTCTTCGACATCTGCCACCTCTTTGTAGTCTTCAATATCAACCTCTTCCTTTTGGTGAATTTCGTCCAATTCAATCTCTTTTTCATTGTTCACCAAGGGCATGGGATGTTGTGCTTCTTCTTCTTTAATCTCCATGTCGAGTCCAACAGGAGAGGATTCAAATGTAGATAAGAATTCATTAATGATTGAATCCATCTCTTGATCGTCTCCTTCAAAGTCTTCAACCATGATATGCTTTGGAGGTTGTACACCCTCCTCAACATCAGCTTCAAACGTCTTTGAAGGATGCTCTATAACTTGACTTTCCCATGGAGGTTCAGCATCTCCTAAGTCTTTAACCACTTTTTCCTCTTCAATGGCAGGCGTAGCTTCTTCCAATTGTTCCAATACAAAATCGTGCTGCTCGCTATCCACCGGAGTGCCCAACTTCTCCTTCCTGCTACGTTCTTCAGTAGATTTTTCACATGAAGCCATGGGGGTTCTTTGAATGTCCGAACGTCGAAAAGGTAATCGATTTCTTGCTTGATCCAGGTATTTAAGTATGAAATCGTATTCATCCTTGATGATTTCCTATTCAACTATTTCTTCACCTTCAAGTACAAAATCCTCCTTGATGGCTTCTTTTCTATGATAACTCCCTTCAACTACTCCTTCATCTGCAAAGGTCTCTACTAGCTTTACCTTTAGTGCCTCTTCTAGCTCCTTATGAAGTATGGATTCGCGAAGATGATCCTTTCTCTCTTGTTCCATGTCAATAGTATCATTGGGATCATGTTGCTCTTGGGTTGATGGATGTGGGTGCTCTTCCATGGATGGTAGTGATGGGATGGGTGGATCATTGTGTGGTTGAGATGGAAGTGCATTGGAGCTTGAGGGTTGAATATTGGGGGTAGAGGGTTGGTTCATGCAGGATATAAGTGCTTGAAGAGTAGAGGTAAGACTAGTGATAGAGGCAAGTTTGCTTTCCATGGAGGTTTGGGGTGGGTAGGAGGGTTCGTTTGTTGGGAGAAAAGATTCATAACACGGAAGTGGTTCCTCTTGATAAGGATATGGAGATGATGTATATTGAGGTGGTGGTTCTGGGTATGGTTCATATGGTGGTTGGTGTGGTGAATAAGGATTGGGGTCATATGGAGGTGAATGGTGGAAAGGGGCTTGTGAGTGTGGTGGTTCAAAGTTATGTTGTGAGGATGGTCTCTGAACATACGGTGGGGCTTGTTGGTAGCTACTAGGCGGTCCACCATATCTATCAGCTTGGTATGCATTGTAGGATGGTCTTTGTCTGTGATATCTTGGAAGGTGTTGTTGCCTAAAGGGTTGATCAGATCCTCTTGGCTCCGTCCATCTTTGATTGGTTTGACCTTGATGCATATTCCTGTTATAGCTTTCTCTTCCTACAACATAGTTGTAACCAGACTCATAGCCAAAGGGGTGAAAGTTCATAGTAGTAGGAGAAAATAAAAACAAAAACTAACAAAAAGAAGATATTTTGAAAAAGATAAGATTTTGAAAAAGATAAGATAGGATTTTGAAAAAGATATAATTTTTTAAAAAGGATAAGATAAGATAAAAAATTTTTAAAATCTGAAATTTTTTTTTGAAAAATATTTATAATAACCAATAATAAGGCACACGTTTGCAATTTCCCGGCAACGGCGCCAATTTGACGTTAGGATTTTTGCTAGTAAAGAATTTTATAAATTCGCGTTGTAAGTATAGATTCAGAACCAACAGAAATCCCTTCGTACAAACGTTTTGGTTGTCACAAGTAACAAACCCTTTTATTATTGATAACCGAGTATTCAAACCTCGGGTCGTCTTCTCAAGGAATTGCAAGGAGGTATGTTCTTATTATTGGTTATGGGTTTTGTAAATTAGGGTTTTGAAAGTGGGGAACAAGTAAAATAAAGAACAAATAAAATAAATAATTAACTATAAAATAAACTCTTGGCAAGATATGAAAATTCGGAAGTCTTATCCCAGTTACTCCTATGAGAATGGAAGTTAATCCCACTTAGTTAACCTTTGCGTAAGCAAGGGAAAGTCAAGTGAACCAATTGGAGGTATCTTCAGCTGAGCCAAGGCGTTTAGTTCATTAATGAGCAATGGAGGTTCATCCTTCCAAGTCTCATTAACAAATAATTTGGCATTCAACTTCATGATTGCTCCTAGATATTGAGCAATTTGCTCTTCAGTAGTAACTTCATCTTCTTCAGAAGAAGAATATTCTTCAGAGCTCTTGAATGGTAATAGGAAGTTCAGTAGAATCTCTATAGTCTCTAGATGAGCCTCAGATTCCTTTGCTTCCTCATGAGGGAACTCCCTAGTGGTCAGTGGACGTCCCATGAGGCCTTCCTCACTGGGAATCACTGTTTTTCCCTCCTCTATAGGTTCGGCCATGTTGGATGTGTAGATGGCCTTGCACTCTCTTTTTGGATTCTCTTCTGTATTGCTTGGGAGAGTGCTAGGAGGAGTTTTAGTAACTCTTTTACTCAGCTGACCCACTTGTGCCTCCAAATTTCTAATGGAGGATCGTGCCTCAGTCATGAAACTGAGAGTGGCCTTGGATAGATCAGAGACTATGTTTGCTAAGCCAGAGATGCTATACTTAGAATTCTCTATCTGTTGCTGAGAAGATGATGGAAAAGGTTTGCTATTGCCAAACCTAATTTTCCCACCATTATTGTTATTGAAGCCTTATTGAGGCTTCTGTTGATCCTTCCATGAGAAATTTGGGTGATTCTTCCATGAAGGATTATAGGTGTTTCCATAGGTTTCTCCCATGTAATTCACCTCTTCCATTGCAGGATTCTCAGGGTCATAAAATTCACCTTCAGAGGAGGCATCTTTAGCTTGCACTCCAGTCAGACTCTGAGAAATCATATTGACTTGATGAGTCAATATTTTGTTCTGAGCCAATATGGCATTCAGAGTATCGATCTCAAAAACTCATTTCTTCTTAGTCGTCCCATTATTCACAGGATTTCTTTCAGAAGTGTACATGAACTGGTTATTTGCAACTATTTCAATGAGTTCCTGGGCTTCTGTAGGCGTTTTCAGATGAAGAGATCCACCAGCAGAGTGGTCCAATGACATCTTGGATAACTCAGACAGACCATCATAGAATATACATATGATGCTCCATTCTGGAAACATGTTAGAAGGACACCTTTTGGTTAATTGCTTGTATCTTTTCCAAGCTTCATAGAGGGATTCACCTTCTTTCTGTCTGAAGGATTGGACATCCACTCTGAGCTTACTCATTTTTTGAGGTGGAAAAAATTTGGTCAAGAGAGCATTGACCAGCTTGTCCCAAGAGTTCAGGCTTTCTCTAGGTTGTGAGTCCAACCATGTCCTAGCTCTGTCTCTCACAGCAAAAGGGAAAAGCATAAGTCTGTTGACCTCGGGATCAACCCTATTGGTCTTAACAGTATCACAAATCTGCAAGAATTCAGATAAGAACTGATGAGGATCTTTTGATGGAAGTCTATGAAACTTGCAGTTCTGCTGCATTAGAGAAACTAATTGAGGCTTAAGCTCAAAGTTGTTTGCTCCAACGGCAGGAATTGAGATGCTTCTTCCATAGCATGAGGTTTGTTATATTATCTTTTTAATTATTAGATGGGTAAAATTTTAAATGTATACTGTATAGTTAATTTTAAAAATATTAGATAGATAAAAAATCTAAAATCTAAAAATTTATTTTTAAAATAAGGTCTTATTTGTGTGAGTTTTTAAAATAACCTCTAAAATCCAATGATCAATGTGTGCGCAATTCTCTACAATCATTTTAATAAGTTTTAAATCATTTTTTAATTTAAAATTATTAATAGTATTTAACCTAATTTTATATTTACAAAATTAAATTTAAAATTTTAATATTTAAAATAAATTATATAAAATTATTATTAGTTTTTAATTATTAAAATTTTTAATTTAAAAAATATTTAAAATAATAAAAAATACATAAAATTCTTAATTATTTAAAACTCAAATGATTAAAACTGTGACCATAGACCCTTTTAGGTCACCCTCCAAAACCGTAACCATAAACCTTTTTAGGCCACCCTTCCAAAAAACCGTGACCATAGATCCTTTTTGGTCACTGTAAAAAACCGTGACCATAGACACCTTTAGGTCATTCCCAAAACTGTGACCATAGACCCTTTTAGGCCACTCTTCCGAAAAACCATGACTATAGACCTTTTTTGATCACTGTAAAAAATCGTGACCATAGACGCTTTTAGGCCAGCCCCAAAACCATGACCATAAGTCCCTTTAGGTTACCCCCAAAAACCGTGACCATAGACCCTTTTAGGCCACCCCCAAAGCCATGACCATAGGCCCCTTTAGATCACCCACCAAAACCGTGACCATAGAGCCTTTTAGGTCACCCTTTTTTGAAATACCGTGACCATAGCCCCTTTTTAGTCAGTGAAAAAAATTGTGACCATAACTCCCTTTAGGCCACCTCCCAAAACCGTGACCATAGACCCCTCTAGGTCACCCCCTAAAACCGTGACCATAGACCCTTTTAGGTCACCTTTTTTGAAAAATCGTAACCATAGATCCTTTTTTGTCACTGTAAAAAACCGTGACCATAAACTCCTTTAAGTCACCCCCAAAACCGTGACCATAGACCCTTTTAGGCCACCCCCCAAAACCGTGACCATAGACTCCTTTAGGCCACCCCCCCAAACTGTGACCATAGACCCTTTTAGGTCACCTTTTTTTGAAAAACCGTGACCATAGACCCTTTTAGGTCACCCCTTAAAACCGTGACCATAGACCCTTTTAGGCCACCCTTTTTTAAAAAACCGTGACCATAGGTACTCTATGGTCACCCTTTCTAAAAAAACCGTGACCATAGCTTTTTTTTTGGTCACCCTAAAAAATCGTGACCATAGAGGGTCTATGGTCACGATTTTTTACCGTGACCAAAAAAACCATGGCCATAGACCCAAAATGTTGTAGTGAGTTGACCATCTGTCTCAAGCAAACCATATTCATGTAGAATAAGGAAGCTAAGTGATATGAATTTTATCCACTTGAAAGAACGAATGGATGGTGATGGATTAGGGAGAGGTGGTTCCAACAATCTAGACAAAGTAATTTCCACTCCCGTCCATCCTTTTTGAAGATCTTCAATCACTTGATAAGCTTCTTCAAATTCAACCTCTTCCTCACCAATATCTTTGAATTCTTCCCCATCACTCAAGTCATAAGCAGGAGGTTGAGTAAATTCTATGTCAACATCTAATTCCAATTCAATAGGGGAAATTCAATAGACTCAAGGAAATCAAGCGCTGATGCAAAATCGTCATCACTAAGAGAACTTGTTGCTTGCTCCATTTCTTCTATTTCTTCACTCATAATTGCCTTAGAGGTTGCGCACTGATGATTGGATTTTTGACGGTTTAGAATTTCTCAAATAAAATCTCGTCGAAGTATAGTTTCTAAACCAAGCAATAATCCTTTCATACAAGAAGTTGTTTGTCACTAAAACAAACCCCTAAATTTATAAACCGAAGTATTCAAACCTCGGGTCGTCTCTCAAAGGACTTGCAGGGTAGTGTTCTTTGTTATTGGTTACGGACTTGTTTATTTTGGGGTTTTAGATGAGAAACATGAATAGTAAATGGTAAGAAAACTTTATTAACAAAATGGTCTTGGCAAGATTTGGTTGTCAAGGGTCTTCATCATTATCACTAGCCACAAGTATGGTAGTTGCAAGGATTAATCCCACTTAGTCATCCTTAAATCAATTAACAAAGGAAAGTCAAGTGAGTTATATCAATCCTAGTCCATAAGTCCTAGCTTTCCACTAATTAGATTAATAAAGGCTAGAGTTAATGGCTATCAACTATCAATCAATTGGACACTAGTAACTCAAGAAATCCTAAGTCACCTTCTCAAGCCAAGAACATAGAATTCTACTCTAACATCCTCTCAAGCATTTCATCAAACACTTGGAGGGTAATGAAAGAAAGCATTTTTATTTGTAAGAATAAAAGGAATCAACAATCAACAATTACAAAGAATTAACAAAGCAACAATCAACAACATCACAATCATATGAATTATCTCAAATTGCATTATTAAAAGAAAACAAAAGAACAAAAATATCTCAATTACAAAACCTAGAAACAAAATAAGAGAAATTACACAAGAGGATAGGGATAGAAAGAAGAACCAAAGTGTAGCAATCATTAATTGAAGGTAGAAGTAGAAGGAGACTTGAATTAAACCTAGAACTATGAGATCCTAATCTAACCCTAATTCCTAATCCTAATTCTAGAGAGAAGTGAGAGCTTCTCTCTCTAACTCTAACTACTTCTAAAACTAAAACTATGACTAATGATGACAAGTATCTAAAGTATCTTGATTCTCCTTCAATACTTGACTTAAATAGCATCAGAAATGAGTTGGATTGGGCCCACAAGGCTCCTAAAACCGCTGGGGACGATTTCATTAAAGTGGGCCACAGACAAAATCGGCGCGCGTGTGCGCCCCTGAACGCGAAGCAACATATGGCAAAATTTATATCATTTCGAAGCCCCGGATGTTTGCTTTCCAACCCAACTGGAACCGCATCATTTGGACCTCTGTAGCTCAAGTTATGGTCAATCAAGTGCGAAGAGGTCAGGCTTGACAGCTTTTTGGTTCCATCATTTCTTCATGAGTTCTCCAACTTTACATGCTTTTTCTTCATTTCCTTGATCCAATCTTTGCCTCCTAAACCTTAAATCACTTAACAAACATATCAAGGCATCTAATAGAATCAAGGTGAATTAAATTTATCTATTTTGAGTCCTAAAAAGCATGTTTTCACTCTTAAGCACAATTAAAGGAGAATATACAAAACCATGCTATTTTATTGAATAAATGTGGGTGAAAGGTGATAAAATCCCCTAAAATCAATACAAGATAAACCCTACAAATGGGGTTTGTCAACCTCCCCACACTTAAACCAAGCATGTCCCCATGCTTAAGCCAAGAGAGAAACAAAGGGTATCAACATTTATTCAATGTAAATAAACTATATGCAACCTAAACTATATGCAATTTATCTAAATGGATGCAACTAAATGCAAAATGGTTTTACCTACTTGGTTAAAAATAAATCATTCCTCCAAGGCATACATGCACAAGTAGGGCCAAGATCATATAACGATTCATGAGTCCTACCAATTGAAGTATAAACATGAAGTTCACATAGACTTGCAAGAAGAACACTCGTGAAAGCCGGGAATCAAGGAATTGAGCATCGAACCCTCACTGGGAGTGTTTTCACTCTAGTCGCTCGGTGTTTGGGGTTGATTCTCTCAATTCTCCCCTAATCATGCTTTCCAAGATTTGTTTTTCATCTAACAATCAACAATTATTCAATGCACGCATACAATTATCATGAGGTCTTTTCTTTTGGTTGTAATGGGGCTAGGGTTAAGGTAGGATGCATATTTGGTCAAGTGAGCTTGAAGTTTGAATCTTTGATAGGCTTAGACTTCCCACCTAACCTATGACATCCTATACAATTAAATTTTAACCTAACTACCCATTCTTCACTTTTCCACATACTCATGCATTCTCTTTTCATTTCGCAACACATATGCATTGACTTATTTGAGCTTTACTTTGGGGCATTTTGTCCCCTTTTTATTTCTTTCTTTTTCTTATTTTTTTCTTTCCTTTTCTATATTTTTTTTCTTTTCCATATTGTTTTTCTTTTCTTTTTCTTTTCTTTTTCTCATTTTTTTTATATACAAGAGCATCAATGCATAAGGTTTTACATTTGATCAATACATGAGTATGTACCCAATTCCCAATATTTACACTAATAATACAAAACTACCCTTTTATTCACCCAATGTCCCAAGGTTCCCACACTTGAATGATACTCACACACACTAGCCTAAGCCAATCAAAGATCCAAATTAAGGACATTTATTGTTTTTCGCTTTAAGGCTTGTAATGTGCTAAATTAAAAACAAAGTGGGTTAAGCGTAGGCTCAAATTGGCTAACAATGGATGATAAAAGGTAAGGCTTTTTGGGTAAGTAAGCTAAATGAAATGATGGCCTCAATCATATAAATGCATGAATACACAAAATAATGGACATAAAGAATCAAACAAATCAAAGATTACAACCATAGGAAGAGAATAATGCACACAAGAAGGAAGATAAGTGGTTATAAGATGTAACCACGCAATTAGGCTCAAAACTCACATGCTTGTGTGTTCTTAGCTCAAAAACCATGTTCCAAAATACATTCTTTCAAGCAAGTTCCACAAAGTATTTTTTTTTCAAATTGGTAGGGTGCCCTAAAACAGTTTCTTGGAAAGGAAATCATCACCCTAACCAAGTAGTCCTAACAAAAAAAGAAGTGGTAAAAATATGTACAAATTCTAACTAACATGCAACCTATCATGCAATGCAATAGCTACTCTAACAAAGAAAATAAAAATTTGGTGTTGAAAAGCAAATTTTTACCCATGGAGATCGGTCGAACGACCTCCCCACACTTGAAGATTGCACCGTCCTCAGTGCATGCAAAGAAGAGCAAGGTGGATGGGTTGCTACAATTGATGAGCTCCTTCAAAAGGTTGTGCGGATGACTTGTTTGTTGCCCCATTTAGAAATTTCTCCTGTCTCCCTTCTTGGTGGCCAACCTAGAAGGAAAGAAAAGGAAAGAAAATTAAGCCTATAACAAAGATATCAAGGCAAATAGAACATAGGCGGGGGCTAATGCCAAATAAAAGTATGATTCCCTACTACATGGTAGCTACAACATGTGAGTGAGAAATCAATATAAGCAAAAGGCATATCAACTGATACTTGATGCAAGAGTAAAGTTAAAGCATGGAGAGTATATTGAGCATCAAGATCAAATAAGAATTGACACCAACAAGATTAGTGATACGCATGAAAGCATTTAATTCTATCCTAACTCAATGATGAAGCGGTACAAGAAAAAAAAACAAAGGGTAATGAATTAGGAAGGACTAAAGCACTAATCTTGTGTGTTGAAAAATATTACAATTAATGTAACAAGTTATGAGGCACCAAAACAAATGCAAGAGATTCTCAACAATTGAGTGAGAGAATTCAACACCATTATTAAAATGAGAAATTTAGAAAATAAAATGAGAACAAATTATAGAAACAAAATTAAAATGCAAAGAATAAAAGTATGCAAATGTAATAGACAAAAGAAAATGGAAGAAGAGAAAAAATTTTTTTTATATATTTTTAATAATTTTTTTTTATTTTTTTATTTTTTTATTTTTTTGTATTTTATTTATTTATTTATTTATTTATTTATTTATTATATATATTTTTTTATTAAATTTTATTTTTATTTTTATTTTTTTATTAAAAGGGAAAAGAAAAAAAATCTTTCAAGAGAGGAAGAAGAAAAAAATGAGAAAGAAAGAAGAAGAGAAGAGGAAAGAAGGAGAAAGGAGGAGAGAGAAAAGCAGGGTGCAAATCCGCGCACGCGCGCACAGCGCGCTTACGCGTGGATGAGGTTGTGCTCCCAGCACAATGCTGGCGCAACGCGCGCACAACTCTCTGGTTTTTGTACCAGAAGTTGCGGAAGTGCAATGTGCGCGCGCGCGCACAGCGTGCTAGCGCGCCGATGGCCTCTTTTTTTCTTTTTTTTTTGCCCAAAAAGCAGAAAAAATGCCCAAGAGCTCCCTATAATGTCCAAAACTCTTCTTTATTCAATCAAATATCAAACAATTCACAAAAATGCAATTTGATTTTAGGATTTATTCATCTACTACTAATGAATACAACATACTAACAACCAATCTTTACAAACAAATCAATATGAAATGAAAATCTACCTACAATGGCAACTCAAATCACTTATTAAACAAAACTAAAAGAGAATGGAGAGAGTTTACTATGGTGGGGTGTCTCCCACCTAGCACTTTTATTTATTGTCCTTGAGTTGGACATTTTGAGGAGCTCATTGTCATGGTGGCTTATGTTTGTACTCATCCTTGAATCTCCAAGGATCTTTGCCTCTCAATTGGTTGATAGAATTTCCAACCATCTTCACCAAACTTGGGTGAGGTTCTCCCCAAGATATGAGCTCCCAAAATTGGTCTTCATGTTGTGATCCGGGATCCCATATCTTATTTTCACACCCATCTTCTAGTTGATCATCATGATTCAACTTGGGTGGTAGGCATATAGAATTCTCCTTTATGCACCAAATTCTCCTTCTAGACCCATACAATTTAGCATTCCTCCAACCATAGTATTTATGCCTTGAGGGTTTAACCTTAATGAGCCTAACATTCTTTTTCCAACCATTACACCACTCCCTCTTACTCTTAACTCCACAAAGAGCTCTAAGTTGCCCATCATTTTCAATCAAACCATATTCAAGTGAGAAAGTGAAGCTTAGGGATAGAAATTTTACCCACTTGAATGTGGTGTTGGATGATGGTGGCTTGGGAAGGGGGGCCTCCCCACACTTAGCCATTGCGATGTCTACGCTCTTGTGCTCTTCCCTTGTAACTTCCACCTCTTGACAACTTATATCAACTTCAACCTCTTCTTCTTGGTAGCTTCCTTCCAATTTGATATTTTCTTCGTGGCTTACCAAGGGTATGGGAGGTGAGGTATCTTCTTCCTTACCCTCTATGTCAAGCCCAATGGGAGAGGATTCAATTGTGGATAGGAACTCATCAATAATTGAATCCATCTTTTGATCAACCTCTTCAAAGTCTTCAACCATGATATGCTTTGGAGGTTGCGCACCCTCCTCAACATCAATGTCAAGCTTCTTGGAAGAGTTTTCCATGATGCTACATTCCCATGGACTCTCAACGTCTCCTAAATCTTCAACCACTTCTTCCTTTTCTTCAATAACCATAGGCTCCTCCAATTGCTCTAATACAACATGGCCTCCCTCATTTTCCACCGGGTTTTCCAATCTCTCCTTCATGCTATGATCTTCAATGGATTCTTCACATGTGGCCACGGAAGCACCTTGAGTGTTCAAAAATTTGTAGGCTAAGGTAGACACTACCTTGGTCAAGTTAGTCACAAACTCTACGGTGTTCCTTTGCATATCCGCTTGTCCTTGAAGTAGCAATGTGAGAGAGTCATCTATTGAGACTTGGGGTGGATAAGAGGGTTCATTATTTTGGAGAGAGGGTTTATAGTAGGAAGGTGGTTCTTCTTGGTAAGGGTATGGGGATGGTGTGCATTGAGGTGGTTCTTGAGAGTAATTGTGTTGGAATGGTGGTGGTTCCATGTATGGTTCATATGGCTCATAAGATGGTGGGTATGGTGGATAAGGATTGGGGTCATATGGAGGGTTTTGGTGATATGGAGCTTGTGAGCAAGGTGGTTCAAAATCATGTTGAGAAGGTGGTTCATAGGCATGTGGTAGTGGTTGTTGACAATCACAATAAGGGTTACCACATCCATTAGATTGATATGCATTAGGATAAGAGTTATACCCATAAGGAGTTGGGGGTTGTTGCCAAGAAGGTTGATCAATCCCTTGAGGCTCTTCCCATCTTTGATTGTGCCCAAATCCTTGATGCATATTACCATTGTAGTTCCCATTTCTTACAACATAATTTGAGTCAAACTCATAGCCAAAGTGAGGATGAGAATTCATAATAGCAAAGAAAACAAAAATTAACAAAGATAAGCAACGAAGTCCTAAACCTAACAAAAATTAACAAACAAGCAAAAGACAAACATATTCACAATATTCACAATAACCAATAATGTAACACCATTGCAAGTCCCCGGCAACGGCGCCATTTTGATGATTGGATTTTTGACGGTTTATAATTTCTCAAATAAAATCTCGTCGAAGTATAGTTTCTAAACCAAGCAATAATCCTTTCATACAAAAAGTTATTTGTCACTAAAACAAACCCCTAAATTTATAAACCGAAGTATTCAAACCTCGGGTCGTCTCTCAAAGGACTTGCAGGGTAGTGTTCTTTGTTATTGGTTACGGACTTGTTTATTTTGGGGTTTTAGATGAGAAACATGAATAGTAAATGGTAAGAAAACTTTATTAACAAAATGGTCTTGGCAAGATTTGGTTGTCAAGGGTCTTCATCATTATCACTAGCCACAAGTATGGTAGTTGCAAGGATTAATCCCACTTAGTCATCCTTAAATCAATTAACAAAGGAAAGTCAAGTGAGTTATATCAATCCTAGTCCATAAGTCCTAGCTTCCCACTAATTAGATTAATGAAGGCTAGAGTTAATGGCTATCAACTATCAATCAATTGGACACTAGTAACTCAAGAAATCCTAAGTCACCTTCTCAAGCCAAGAACATAGAATTCTACTCTAACATCCTCTCAAGCATTTCATCAAACACTTGGAGGGTAATGAAAGAAAGCATTTTTATTTGTAAGAATAAAAGGAATCAACAATCAACAATTACAAAGAATTAACAAAGCAACAATCAACAACATCACAATCATATGAATTATCTCAAATTGCATTATTAAAAGAAAACAAAAGAACAAAAATATCTCAATTACAAAACCTAGAAACAAAATAAGAGAAATTACACAAGAGGATAGGGATAGAAAGAAGAACCAAAGTGTAGCAATCATTAATTGAAGGTAGAAGTAGAAGGAGACTTGAATTAAACCTAGAACTATGAGATCCTAATCTAACCCTAATTCCTAATCCTAATTCTAGAGAGAAGTGAGAGCTTCTCCCTCTAACTCTAACTACTTCTAAAACTAAAACTATGACTAATGATGACAAGTATCTAAAGTATCTTGATTCTCCTTCAATACTTGACTTAAATAGCATCAGAAATGAGTTGGATTGGGCCCACAAGGCTCCTAAAACCGCTGGGGACGATTTCATTAAAGTGGACCACGGAATCGGCGCGCGTGCGCGCCCCTGAACGCGAAGCAACATATGGCAAAATTTATATCATTTCGAAGCCCCGAATGTTAGCTTTCCAACCCAACTGAAACCGCATCATTTGGACCTCTGTAGCTCAAGTTATGGTTAATCAAGTGCGAAGAGGTCAGGCTTGACAGCTTTTTGGTTCCATCATTTCTTCATGAGTTCTCCAACTTTACATGCTTTTTCTTCATTCCCTTGATCCAATCTTTGCCTCCTAAATCTTAAATCACTTAACAAACATATCAAGGCATCTAATAGAATCAAGGTGAATTAAATTTATCTATTTTGAGTCCTAAAAAGCATGTTTTCACTCTTAAGCACAATTAAAGGAGAATATACAAAACCATGCTATTTTATTGAATAAATGTGGGTGAAAGGTGATAAAATCCCCTAAAATCAATACAAGATAAACCCTACAAATGGGGTTTGTCACGCACCCTCCTCAATATCACTTTCAAACTCAACGGAAAAGGGATCTACAACTTTAAATTCTTTTTTGCATTCCACATCTCCTAAGTTTTTGACCACTTCTTCTTCTTCTTCAATGATTTTGGTTTCCTCCACTTGTTCTAATACAAAGGGCTACTCCTCATCGTCCACTTGAGTTTTCAACCTCTCTTTCATACTACACTCTTCAATTTATTCTCCATATTTAGCAATGGGAGTGCTTTGAGTGCATAAACATTGGGAGACTAAGTTAGTTACTACCTCAGTTAAGGTAGCCATGAATTGTTCTTGCCTCCTTTATTTGAGCTTCATGTCGCTATTGAAGAATGGTATGAAATTTCCTTTGCTCTTGGAGAATGGTGCTAAGGATGTCATTCATTAGAGGTTGGGGTGGAGATGAGGATTCACTGTTTGGGAGAAATGGTTCATAATAGAAAGATGGTTCGTATTGGTGAGAATATTGAGGTGGTGCACAAGGAATATATGGTTCTTGAAGGTATTTGTGTTGGAATAGGGGTGAGTCTATGGGTTTTCTTTCATAATGGCCACAAGGGTGTGGCAAATGAGGTTGATGGTATGATGGGTGTCGGTTGTGGAAAGGTGTTTGGTAAGAAGGGACTTATAAGTATGGTTGAGAGCAATGTCCAGAACTTGGTTCATATTGGTGAGCACTATAGGGTGGATTACTATCATTGTTGAACAGAGGAGATTGATACGAATACCATAAAGTCCGTTCATGAAGTTCAAATTGGCTTCTAATCCCATAGCGTCTATGATAAACCACTATTTTATGGTTTATCTTGTGCTTAATTGAGTGGATTTTATCAACTCTTTACCCACTTATTCATACTATTTGCATGTTTTACAATTCCTTCCCAGAATTTGTTCTATGATTGAAAACATGCTTCTTTGGCTTTTATTTTCTTTTATTTAATCCTCTCTTATTACCATTAGATGCCTTGATATGTGTGTTAAGTGATTTCAGGGATTACAGGGCAAGAATGGCTAAGAGGATGGAAAGGAAGCATGCAAAAGTGGAAGGAATACAAGAAGTTGAAGAAGTTGTTAAGCTGTCCAGCCTGACCTCTTCCCACTCAAACGGCTATAACTTTAACTACAGAGGTCCAAATGATGCGGTTCTACTTGCGTTGGAAAGCTAACATCTGGGGCTTCGATTTGACAAATAATTTGCCATAGTGGCCGTACAGATAGGCGACGCGAATGCGTCATCCACGCAGACACGTCGCATCTGCGAAAATTAGCGTGGCAGATTTCGCAAACAGCGAATCCTGGGCTATTTCCGGCCCAGTTTCAAGCCCAGAAAACACAGATTAAAGGCTGCAAAGTGGAGGAATGAAGGGGACTTTAGATCATGCTCTCATAATTCATAATTTTAGTTTTAGATGTAGTTTTTAGAGAGAGAGGTTCTCTCCTCTCTCTTAGGATTAGAATTTATTTTAGGATTAGGATTTCTTATCACTTCAGGATTATTTCATCTTCAATTATAGGTTCAATGTTCCTTTTATTTATTTTCTCAATTTAATTTATGGATTCCTATGTTCAACTCAACTTCTTTATTTGGCTATAACTGCCCATGTTACATTTGATTGAGTTATTAATTTGTGATTTTGAGGTATTTCAGATTGATGATGGCTGTCTTTTATTTATATAAATAATTTGGATTTTCCTGTTACCCTTTTGGCTTTGATTGAGTAATTGGTGACGCTTGAGTTGTCAAATAAAGTAGTGGTTGAAATTGGGAGTTGCTAATTAATTTGAGTTCCAATAACTCTAGCCTTTCCAAAGGAAAGACTAGGACTTTAGGTATCAAATTAATTAGTCCACTTGACCTTCCTTTGTTTAGTAAAGGTTAACTAAGTGAGATTAAAATTCAATTCTCATCACAATTGATAAGGATAGGACTTCCAGTTCTTATACCTTGCCAAGAGTTTATTTTACAGTTATTTATTTATTTTTATTGCTTTGAAAATATACCTGTGCCCATTGCCCAAATTCCAAAAACCCCAATTTTACCTTTTTCATAGCCAATAATAAGAACATACCTCCCTGCAATTCCTTGAGAAGACGACCCGAGGTTTAAATACTCGGTTATCAATTTTAAAGGGGTTTGTTACTTGTGACAACCAAAACGTTTGCACGAAGGGATTTCTGTTGGTTTAGAATCTTTATCTACAACGCGACTATTTTTATAAAATTCTTTACTAGCAAAAATCTTAACGTCAAAATGGCGCCGTTGCCGAGGAATTGCAAACGTGTGCCTTATTATTGGTTATTGTAAATATTTAAAAAAAATTTCAGATTTTTATTTTAAAATTTTTATCTTATCTTATCTTATTTTTCAAAATTCAATTTTTTTAAAATCATCTCTTTTTCAAAATATTTTTCTTGTTGTTAGTTTTTGTTTTTATTTTCTCTCACTACTATGAACTCTCACCCCTTTGACTATGAGTCTAGTTACAATTATGTTGCAGGAAGAGAAAATTACAATGAGAACATGCATCAAGGTTGGAAGTATCAAAGATGGGAGGAGCCACAAGAATTTGATCAACCCTCATGGCAACAACCACCTCCAATGGACTATCAACAACCATTCTGTGATGCATATCAAGGCAATGGCTATGGTGAGCACTCTTTTGACTACCAACAAGACCCACCATATGCCTATGAACCCCCTCCTCCTCAATATAATTTTGAACCACCATACTCATAAGCTCCTTTCCGCCAAACACCTCCGTATGACCCTAATCCATATCCACCATACCAACCACCTTATGAGCCAAATGAACCATACATTGAACCACCACCTCAATATACACCATCTCCTTATCATTATCAAAATGAACCCTCCTATCCACCCCAAACCTCCATGGAGAAAGCATTTACCGATCTAAACTCTACTATACAAGCTCTCGCCGCCTTAATCGGACCACCAAATACCTTCAACAATCAACCCTCAAGCTCTAGTGCACTTCCTTTTCAACCACATAATGATCCACCCATCCCATCACCACCATCCATGGAAGAGCACCCACATCCATCAATACAAGAGCAAGATGATCCCAATGATGCTATTGATATGAAACAAGAGAGAGAGGATCATCTTCGCGAATCCATACTTCATAAGGAGCCAGAGGAGGCACTAAAGATGAAGGTAGGAGAGAACTTTGAAGATGAAGGAGTAATTGAAGAGAGTTGTCACGGAAAGGTAATCATCAAGGAGGAACAAGAGTCAAGGGATCATTTCAAGGAAACAGTGAATCAATTTCAGGCAACCCTTCATCAATTGAATCAAGCAATAAATCAATTGGCTTCCCGACGTTCGGACACTCAAGGAACTCCCATGGCTTCATGTGGACAATCTAACGAAGAACGTAACATGAAGGAGATACTAGAAACTCCAATACGGAGCATGACTTTGTACTGGAACAAGTAGAGGAAGCCGGAATTATTGAAGAAGAAGTGGTTGAAGACTTAGGAGATGCTGAATCTCCATGGGAAGGTCAAGACATAGAGCCTCCTTCCAAGACAGTTGCATTTGATGTTGAGGAGGGTGTACAACCTCCAAAGCATATCATATTTGAAGACTTGGAAGAGGTTGATCAAGAGATGGAGATTAAAGAAGAAGAAGCACAACCTCTCATGCCCTTGGTGAGCAATGAAGAAAAGATTGAATCGGAAGAAAGATACCAAGAGGAAGAGGTTTCTATTAAAGAAGTTTGCAAAGAGGTGGACGTTGTCAAAGAGCACAAGGGAGTGGAGCTTGGAATCACCTTGCCAAAGTTGTTGGAGACCCCTCCCCCTAAGTTGCCATCATCCTTCACAACATTCAATTGGGTAAAATTCATATCCCTTAGCTTTCTAATTCCACTTGAATATGGGCTACTGGAGACGGATGGTCAACTTAGAGCTCTTTGTGGCATTAAGAGTAAGAAGAAGATGGTCAGAGATAAGATTTATCCTGCAAGGTTCAACATGGTTGTGTGCTCAACATTTAAACGCAAAGGTTGGTGTAGAGCTCAACTGAATGGGTCTAGGAAGTTGTCTGGCTGCTTCAGTGAGAATTCAGACTGTTTGCCACCCGGCTGGAACAATATTGCTCAACAAGAAGACGGGTGCAAAAGCAAGATTTGGGACCCCGGAATTCAATCTAGAATTCAACACTCTTGGGGCCTTGTCACTTCTTTAACTTGCTTGAAGGCTTTCTGCGCCTTGTTTGGGACCCCGGAGGCTACTAGAACTCCAAACATTGGTGGAGATTTCTGGATGAGTTCAAGCACAAGCCGCCATAACAGGAAACTCCTCAAATGTCTAACTTAAGGACTTTAACTAAAAGTGCTAGGTGGGAGACAACCCACCATGGTATGATCGTTCCTTTTTCATTTTTATTTAGTTTTATTTGTTTTCGAGTTTTCTTTTATTCTATTGTATTGAACCTAGAATTTTGCATAACATTCATATTAGCATTGCATTCTACATATTGCATTAAAAAAAAACACGCACGCGACGCGGCAACGTTGCTGACGCGTTCGCGTCACATGTGCATTGTGAAGAAGAGAAATCGAACAGAGAGTCACGCGAGAGCGTGGCTGGAGGCGCGCCTTTAGCATAATTTGATCCCACGTGACTGCATCGCTCACGCGATCACGTCATGTGGGAACTTTGGCCTCCCACGCAACCGCGTCACCCACGCGGCCGCGTGCCATGAAAATCGACGTCAAAAGGGTGCATGGCCGAAAGTTGTGCTGGAATTGGGCTGGCCTCGTGCTAGAAGCCCAAGCCCTCCCACACGAACGCGTGCCCCACGCGGCCACGTCATCTTTCAAAAATGGCCATCCACGCGATCTCGTCACCCACGCGACCGCGTCATCCAGATTTTTGGCAAAATGCAATTCAAACAGAGAGTTGTGCGAATCCGAGGCTGCACTCGCGCCACTAGCACAAATCAAGTGACGCGATCACGTGATCCACGCGTCCGCGTCACCTGACCTTATTGCACACCACGCGGCCGCGTCAACCATGCGACCGCGTCGCCAGCGTCACACACCTTAACCTAATATGCCAAAATATTTTATCTTTTCTTCCCCAATCCTAATTTTTCCTCCCTCCTTTCTTACTCACTTCTTTCCCCTTCTCATTCTTCTTATCTTTCATTTTATTTATTTACATATTTCATTCATTGCATTTTAATTTAGTACATATTTTTCTTTTCTTTTCTAAATTTATTATTTTTCCTTTGGTGTTGATTTTCTTATTTAACTGTTGCATCTTTTCTGGTATTATTTTGGTGCTCAGTGACTTGTTTTACACTGTTGAGTAATATTATTTAAGTCAATGCTAATCTTTTATGAAACTTGTATTACTTTTGCATTGACATGAATTTATATTGTCTCTCATTACCCACACTCTCTTCCCCATTGTTGTACATTTTGTACCACTGGCATGCCATGGCTTCTATTGTTTTCTCACATGCATGTTGAAGCTTCCATGTAAATGAGACCCTTATCATTTGGCATTAACCCAACCATACTTCATTTATTTTCTTATCTTTATTTCTGGGTTACTTTTCTTCCCTATTTTCTTTCAGGATGGCCACCCGGAAGGGAAGCGGAAGACGTTTACATGGGGAGAAAAGACAAGTCCATCTACACAATCTTTGGAGAAAAGCATCAGTTGGAACAACCCGCCCACCTGCACATCTTAGCATGCACCGAGGACGGTGCAATCTTTAAGTGTGGAGAGGTCGATACCGATCTCCATGGGTTAGCTATTTTCTTCTTTTCAACACCATTGTTTTATTTTCTTTGTTTGTTCATTATTGCATGTTTAATTGCATGTTTGTTTGATTTTATGCATTTAGCTACTGCTTGGTTAAAATAATAAGTTTCTTTTTAAGATCCTATTTTTGAAAATTTTACTAATTTAAATTGAGAATTTTTGTGTTAAATTTTTTTGAAGTTGTATTTGGAACATAGGTAAAAGCTAGAACACACAACTTGTAAGATTTGAGCTTAATTGTATGGTTACATTATTTAACCATAATATTTTATTCCTGTGTGTTTTTTTCTCTATAATTGTAATCTTTGCTTTGTTCCATTCTATATGTCCAATATTTAATATATTTACATGCTTGCATATGATTGAGGCCATTGTTTGATTCTAGCTCACTTATCCCAAAATTAGCCTACCTTTTACATCACCCTTGTTAGCCCCCTTGAGCCTTTAACTCCCTCTTATTTTATAAACCACAACACTAGCCTTAAGCAAAAAAACAAATTTTGGATCCCAAGTTGAATCCTTAGTTTGCTTAAGATAGAAATTGTGTAATTTTTTAAGTGTGGGAAACCTATTGGGAACATGGATGATAAAAACAAAGGGTAGAAAGTTGAAAAGAATGAAATAATTCAAAATAAAAATTTTGGGAAGCATGCTCATATGAAATCAAAATAATTGAATTACCATGTGCATTAAAAAAATAATTCAGTATTTGAATAAAGGGGATACAAAAGAATTCCCCAAATGCAAAATAAAGCAATGTACATGGGACAAAATTAAAACTAATACATGAGCATGTAACATCAAAAGTGGGAAAAATATGGGAGAATAGGTAAAGAAGCTTTGCTTTATAAAGTATGTATGTTAGGTGAGATCTTAGACTAATCAAGGATTCACTTTGTTAGCTCACTTAGCCTTATATATACATCCTCACCCTTGCCTTGGCCCCATTACAACCTTGAAAAGACCTCATGTTGTTTGCATTATTACATTAAATATTTGTTGATTGGTTAGATGAAGAACAATATTTCGAAAGCATGACTAGGGAAGAGTAGAGTGATTGACCCTAGACACTTGAGAGTTAGAGTCATATACACTACCAGTAAGGGTTCAGTGCTTAAATCTATGTTCCCTGCTTTCATGAGCTATCTTCTTACAGGTTTACTTGTCTTTTATTGTGTAATTTGAATTAGTGAAATATGATTTATGTTTGTCTTGGAGAACTTATTTATTTTTAACCAAGTAGGTAGAAACATTTTGCATTTAGTTGCATTCATAGGTTGCATCTCATACATTCTATCATTCCTCTTCATCTCTTTATAGTTTCTCTTGAGCTTAGCATAAGGACATGCTATTGTTTAAGTGTGGGGAGGTTGATAAACCACTATTTTATGGTTTATCTTGTGCTTAATTGAGTGGATTTTATCAACTCTTTACCCACTTATTCATACTATTTGCATGTTTTACAATTCCTTCCCAGAATTTGTTCTTTGATTGAAAACATGCTTCTTTGGCTTTTATTTTCTTTTATTTAATCCTCTCTTATTACCATTAGATGCCTTGATATGTGTGTTAAGTGATTTCAGGGATTACAGGGCAAGAATGGCTTAGAGGATGGAAAGGAAGCATGCAAAAGTGGAAGGAATACAAGAAGTTGAAGAAGTTGTTAAGCTATCCAGCCTGACCTCTTCACACTCAAACGGCTATAACTTTAGCTACAGAGATCCAAATGACACGGTTTTACTTGCGTTGGAAAGCTAACGTCCGGAGCTTCGATTTAATATATAATTTTTCATAGTGGCCGTACAGATAAATTACGCGAACGTGTCATCCACGCAGATGCATCGCATCTGCGAAAATCAGCATGGAAGATTTCGTAAACAGCGAATCCTAGGCTATTTCTGGCCCAGTTTCAAGCCCAGAAAACACAGATTAAAGGATGCAAAGTGGAGGAATGAAGGGGACTTCAGATCATGCTCTCATAATTCATAATTTTAGTTTTAGATGTAGTTTTTAGAGAGAGAGGTTCTCCCCTCTCTCTTAGGATTAGGATTAGGATTAGAATTTATTTTAGGATTGGAATTTCTTATCACTTCAGGATTATTTCATCTTCAATTACAGGTTTAATGTTCCTTTTATTTATTTTCTCAATTTAATTTATGGATTCCTATGTTCAACTCAACTTCTTTATTTGGCTATAACTGCCCATGTTACATTTGATTGAGTTATTAATTTATGATTTTGAGGTATTTCAGATTGATGATGGCTGTCTTTTATTTATATAAATAATTTGGATTTTCCTGTTACCCTTTTGGCTTTGGTTGAGTAATTGGTGACGCTTGAGCTGTCAAATAAAGTAGTGGTTGAAATTGGGAGTTGCTAATTAATTTGAGTTCCAATAACTCTAGCCTTTCCAAAGGAAAGACTAGGACTTTAGGTATCAAATTAATTAGTCCACTTGACCTTCCTTTGTTTACTAAAGGTTAACTAAGTGGGATTAAAATTCACTCATCACAATTGATAAGGATATGACTTCCAGTTCTTATACCTTGCCAAGAGTTTATTTTACAGTTATTTATTTATTTTTATTTCTTTGAAAATATACCTGTGCCCATTGCCCAAATTCCAAAAACCCCAATTTTACCTTTTTCATAGCCAATAATAAGAACATACCACCCTGCAATTCCTTGAGAAGACGACCCGAGGTTTAAATACTCGGTTATCAATTTTAAAGGGGTTTGTTACTTGTGACAACCAAAACGTTTGCACGAAGGAATTTCTGTTGGTTTAGAATCTATATCTACAACACGACTATTTTTATAAAATTCTTTACTAGCAAAAATCCTAACGTCAGTCTACCATCATTAAAGCTCAAATTTCCTACAACATAGTTGTAACCGGGCTCATAGCCAAGATGGTGAGAATTCATAATGACAAGAGAAAACAAAACAAACACTAATATGAAATAATGAAAACAAACTCCTAAAACTAACTAACAAAGAAGGAAAAAGCAAACATATTCACATTATTCACATATATACAATAACCAATAACAAGCGCACATTTGCAATTTTTCAGCAACGCCGCCAAAAACTTGACGTGAGGTGATGAGTGGATATTTTATACGCTTTTTAACATCACTTTTATATAGTTTTTATTTAGTTTTTATTGAGTTTTTATAGATTTTAGTGTTAAGTTCAAATTTTTGTATTCTACTATGAGTTTTTGTGTTTTTGGGCAATTTCAGGTATTTTCTAGCTGAAATTGAGAAGCTAGAGCAGAAGTCCAATTCAGAGACAGAGAAAGCACTGTAGATGCTGTCCAGATCTGACCTGCCTGCATTCAAAAGAGCTTTTCTGGAGCTACAGAAGTCCAAATGGAGCACTCTCAATGGCTATAGAAAGCCGACTTCTAGAGCTTTCCATCAACATATAATAGTTTATACTTTACTTCGGATTAGAAGGCCCAAAACTAGCATCCAACGCCAGCTTCCTGCACCCTTCCAAGTGTCCAGCGACCAAAGAGTAGAGCCCAGCATCCAAAGGCCCAGAGAGGAGCCCCTAGCTGGCATTCCATGCCTAAGGAGCCTCAATGCACGTGGATCTCATCAAAGCTCATCCCAAACACTCACCAAGTGGGCCCAGAAATAGATTTTAACACTAATAGACTGTTTTACCCATACTAGTCATCTGTTTCTTATTTAAGGGATTAACTTTATGTAATTCAGACATGATGCACACTCTCTGATTTAGGAGAGATCCATTTATGTTTCACCATTGTTTTTATTTTCAGTATGTGTTTCTAAACCTGAGGTTGAGGGGAGGAGCCCAGCTGAGTCCTATGAATTAATAAAAGTACTATTTCTTCTTCTTCGATCCGTGTCTGATCTATCTCTAAGATGTTTATCCCGATCTTCATCGTGATGAACAGGACTATCTGACAAATTGGCTCTGTTCATCACATTAAGATGAACATTCCTGAAAAATACCTGCGTCTACTTGGGTTTGTGTGAATACTTGGCCGGAAAGCACGAACCAACAGCTATGAAAAATGCTAATATGCATAGTTGGTATGTAATGTGAAATCAATGATTGGATTGAGAATTGTGTGGCCTTGTATGTTTGGTGTATTGAAAATTTGATGTATTGGGTAATGAGTATTAATTTGTGGTTTATGCATTTAAATTGTGAAATTGGGCCAGAGGCCGTAAATTTTGGGCCGGAGGCCGGTAAGAGGTAAGGAAGGTAAGTTGATGTGTGCATTGTATGATGACACAAGTGATTGGATGGATTTTAGATAATGAATATATGAGTGATTGGGTTGATTATTGAATAATGAGGTTTGAGTAGTTGAAGTGTGGAAATTGGTAATTTTGGGTGAAATTATATAGATGAGATATGTTTGGTTTTGGTTGAGGTATGTTATGTGGTCATATATGTGATCATGATTATTGATGCCTTGATGGTATGATGAGGCATAAGAGATATGTATGTTGTGGTATATACTTGAGAAATGATTAAGGTTGATTTGTGGGTGAAACCATGTGACAGTGAGTATAATATTGATTATGTGTAATGATGATCGATTGGAAGTAGTATTGTTAGAAATTGGGATGAGGAAAGATGTATGACATGTTAATGTGTTTGTAATTTAGCCATTTGTTTGAAATGGGTAAAAATGGTTATATGGCGGTTTTGTGCATCATGGTGAGTTGAGGAGGCTTGATGTTAATTTTGGTATATTTTGATTGATTTTAAAAAGGGTTGAAAATGGCTTGTTTTGAAAAGGGCACCTTGTGGTTTTGTATGAAAAACATGGTTTTTGGGCATACTTTGACGGGACATAACTTGGACTACGGATCTCTGTTTTGTACCAAATCTGTTTAGAAATGAAATTGGATCCGGGATGTCCCTGCCGTTCGAAGAACGGGTGAAAAACGATTTAAAATGAGGAAGTTATGTCCGTCGGAAGATTGGGGGTTGAATCTGTGAATTCTGCAGCTTTTAACTTAGAAACTTTTTAGCAGAATGACCCTTCACGCGTAGGCGCACTTGGCACGTACGCGTCGTTCTTCAAAAAGGCACCATCCACGCGTGCGCGTGGTGTGCGCGTGCGCGTCGATGCGCTTCATCCAATGCCCAGCCATTTTCCCGAGAGTTGTGCCAGAGTTGTGCCAGTTTTGTGCCTGGGGCGCAAATGCACCCACGCGTACGCGTGGCTGACGCTTACGCGTCGTCTGGCTGTGTTTCAATCCGCGCGTCCGCGTGTATGACGCATACGCGTCGATGAGCTTTGTGGGCATCCACGCGTGCGTGTGGAGTACGCGTACGCGTGGCCCTGTTTTCATCCCAAATTTGATTTTTGAGTATTAAAAGCCAAATCTCATACTTCTAAGCCTCCGATCTCACCCTTTATGTATTAAATCATTATGATATACCTAGCAATGAGAAAGGAGCTAGGAGATGTGCTAACTTGCGAGTGAAGCAAGTGGAAAAGTTATGATCAATGATGATCAACGATGATTGTATGAGATATGGAGGATGACGGTAGGAGTACCGTGTATGCCATGAGCCGAAGGGCTATATCTATTGATAATTGGCTGGTTCTTGATTGAACCATGAGTCGGATGGCTGAGTTATTGCCGGGTCACGGCAAAGCCATTATTGATTATGGCTGAGTATAAATGCATATATGATTAATGAATGAATGTGTTGAATGGATAATAATGGAAAATGTTGAAATGTGATGTGTAACCCCGGGTAGTAGGCAGTGGCGTTGTCCACTTGCTCCGGGTATGAGACGGAAAAGGTTGTTTATGATAAATGAGTTAATTATGGAGTTTTGAATGAATGTAACTCTGATACCTGGGCAGTTGTAAGGGTTGGGGTTCGTCCCACTTGCTCCAGGTTAATGTTTGAGATTTGATAACAATGAGGATTGATAATATGAATTGAGATTGAATGAATATATGTTTGAGATACCTGGGCAGTAGCAAGGGTTGTGGTTCGTCCCGCTTGCTCCGGGTTAATGCTTAAGATACCTGGGCAGTAGCAAGGGTTGTGGTTCGTCCCACTTGCTCCAGGTCAGAGATTGTGACGCCTGGGTAGTAGCGGCAGTAGTGGTGAATCCACTCACTCCAGGTTGAGCTTTTAAACACCCGCCTGGGTAGTAGCCGCAGTAGTGGTTGTTCCACTGGCTCTGGGTTGAGCGGGTAGTAGCAAGGGGGTTGTAGCTCAAACCTACTTGCTCCGCAAGGGGTGTTTCTGTCCAATGGTTAGCTACCAGGACATGTCGGGTTGGCTATATAACCGACAGATGATATCATCAGCCATAGGGCAGGCATACATCATTTGCATATGTTTGAATTTGTTTGGGTTTGCCTATTTGTTTTGGATTTCTACATCATATATGCCATGTTACCTGATTATATGCTACTTGTTCTACTTGTACCTTATTTGTGTATTAATTGTCTGTATTGCTTGTGTTTGTACAATTGAGAGATCCCTCATGTTGGTGTCGGTAGATGTTGAGGGCTGTTCTTGATGAGATGAATTGATAATGTGATTGCATGATGATGATGATTTTTGAATGAGATAACTTGAGCCCCCCTGGGTAGATGCAGTGATGTGATTTCACTAGCTCCAGGCGAGGGTATGATGTATTGATATAGAGTTGCTGAGGCAGAACAATAGGTGATGGTTTTGCTTATGATTCTGAGTCTGATTCGTGGAAGAATCAGCGAGTAGGGAAACATGTGTAACATGAACTAGATTTAGTATCCCCTTACGACAGATGCCTATTTATGGATTAGTGAGAATCTAGGCTGGATACTTGGTGAAAAGGAGTTTAGGATGCTTAGTGAGTTTTTATTGCAGTGCATTGTATTTATTTGGCACTTTTACCGTACTGGGAACCCATGGGCCCGGGGTTCTCATTCCGTATATATCTCTTGTTTTTCAGATACAGGTTCAGGTGCTCAAAAGTGAGCTGCGGTTCGTCTGAGAGACGGCGAAGATATTTATTTTCTCTACTTTGTGTTTTGCTTAGAATATCTCCATCCTTGTTTTGAAAAGATTATATTATGTATTGAACTCTTTTGAACTTGCCTATAGAGGCTCTTATGTTTCCTTTGGGAGAGATTAGGATGTTCTGTTGTCAACTACTTTCATACTGTACCCTAGCCGGCCTAAACTTCGTGGGTCGCGACTAGTGGCTATTTACTTATGTTATATATATCTATCTGTTATCTATCTCTTAATCTCCTTTATGCCTTGTCCGTATATCACTTTCGGCTTCACGTCTTATCTTTTCGTTGTCGAAACGTGAGTGATACGTCTTCGCGATTTTATTTCTACTCTTTTCAGGCTTCTCAATTAATATTCCCTTCAAAATTACCTATATTTATATATTAAAATTCCACCTGAGAGTCGTACCATCGTAATATCATTGACTTATGACTCGAGCATAAGGATTTGAATATTAGGGTTTAGAATTTCACAATAAGATCTCGTTGCAAGTATAGTTTCTAAACCAACAAACAATCCTTTCATACAAAAAATTGTTTGTCACAAGTAACAAACCCCTAAAATTAATAATTGAAGTATTCAAACCTCGGGTTGTCTCTCAAAAGAATTGCAAGGAAGTGTTCTTACTATTGGTTATGAGGTGTATATTTTGGGGTTTTGGATAAGTAACAAGAATAGTAAATGGCAAGAAAGTAAATGAACTCAAATGTAAAAGGCTCTTGGCAAAGTATGAGAACTAGAAGTCATATCCTTATTATCTTCCTCAATTGTGACAACAATTGTTCATTGCTCCCACTTAGTCAACCTCTAACTATGGAGGAAAGTCAAGTACAATTTGATTCCTCAAGTCCTAGTTAACTCCTAAGGAAAGACTAGCTTTAGTGAAATTCAAATCAACTAGCAACTTTCGATTATTAATCAACAAAAGAGTTTGACAACTCAAGAGTCACTAATTACTCTACCAAAGACAAGAGGAGATAAATCTACACTAACATCCTTCCAAGCATTTTATCAAACACTTGAAAGGCATAAAAGAAAAGTAAAATCAAATTGCAAGAAATATAGATCTACAATTACTAATTGCAAGGAATTAACACAACAATTCAAATCAACAATAAAAGGAATCAAACTCAAATTGCATTATAAGGAAAATAGAAGAATAAGAGTACATCAATATAAAAGTGAAGAATTACAAGAATTAAAGTACAAAACTAGAGAGAGGAAAGGTAGAAGAATAAGAATTGATAAAGGAAAAGTAAATCAAAGCATGAATTAAACCTAGATCTAAGAAATCATAATCTACCTCTAACCTAATTCTAGAGAGAAGAGAGAGCTTATCTCTCTAGAAATTAACTAAAGCTTGAACTAAACTATAACTAACTTCATGATTGATCCCCATTCATTCCTTGGGTTTAATAGCATCAGAAGTGAGTTGAATTTGGACCTGGGAAGCCCAGAAATCTCTCCTAGCGGATTCACTTTAATGAGGTCACGCGTACGCATCGCTTCGCATTTTTGCTTCCACGTGTGCGCGTCATGTACGCGTACGCGTCACCATGTGACTTCATATTCCACGCGTGCGCGTTTGCTGTGCTTGCGCGTTGATCTCAGCATCCCAAATCCTTGGTTTTCCATGATTTCTCTACTTTGCATGCTTTTCTCTTCATTCCTTTGATCCATTCCTAGCCTTTTCAACCTGAATTCACTTAACAAACACATCAATGCATCTAGTGAAATCAAATGTGCATCAAAATTAATCAATTAAAGGCCTAAAAAGCATGTTTTCACACTTAAGCACAAATTAGGAGACAATCATGAAACCATGCTATTTCATTAGATAATTGTGGGAAAAGTGGATAGAATCCACCTAAATTAGGCACAAAATGTACCACGAAATAGTGGTGCATCAGAATGCTAAAAGACACTCATGGCAAGGATAAGATTCAAGGTTTCCTATCCCAGATCATTGACCATAACATGGTAATTACAAAGGGTTAATTCCACTTAGTTATACTCTAACATCGGAGGGTGAAGTCAAGTAGACATAATTAATCTTAAAACCATCTAACAATCCTAAATTACCAATCACAATGGATATCAATGACATCAAGGAACCAAAGTCCTCAATCTCAAGGCAAGAGTGCTAAAATCTACTCTAAAATTAAAAAGAAAATTTTAACAAACACTTAACATGCATAAAAGTGAAATATAGCAAATTACAAGAATTATAAAAACTGCAACTACCAATCAAATAAGCAACATTAAACATGAAATACCTCAAATTGTATTAAAAGGAAATTGAAATTAACAAGAGTGCATAAGATCAAAAGCAACAAAATAAAGGAAACAAGTGCAAGTAAGAGAACAAAAACGTAATAACAAGAAATTGGAAGAAAAACTAAATCAAAACAAGTATCAAAATCTAAATCTAAGAGGAATTAACTAAATCTATCCTAATTTTAGAGAGAAGATAGAGCTTCTCTCTATAGTTTGCTTTTCTAATAACTCAATTACTCTTTTTATTTAATTGCTTTGTGCTCATATTTGGATATTGTTATTTTGAATTCTATTAATGTAATGAATTATTTTTATATTTAATTATATTGCTTGTTTAATCCCTTTTAATTAATTGTTAGTGCCAATTTCGATTTTATTAATTTATTAAAATTACCATGTCTTTTATTTACTCTTTGTACATGTTTGTGAAAATGGCATTCATGTCAATGGAGTAGATATTCCAACTTGACTTGGGAGTTGATTAATTGGAACCCCTTGAGTTAGAATACTCAAGTTTTAATTTGCAATTGAGAATTGCTGGCTAACTCAATCTTCACTAACTTTAGTCCTTTCCTAGGAAGTGACTAGGACTTGTGAATCAGAGTTAGTGTTTCTTACTTGACTTTCTTTTATTAGTTAGAGGATAACTAAGTGGAAGCAATAACCTTTTACTATTATACTTGAAAAAATCAACAAGGATAGGAACTCCAATTTTCACTCCCAGTCAAGGCCTTTTATTTTAAATATAGAACATCTCGTTATTTGCTCATTGTGTTAATTTCTAGTTATTTTTTTCATTTTCAAACATAAAAAATATTCAGAAAAATCCTGATCAATAATTTGCATCATTGTGTCAACTCTTTGGGAAACGACCCGAGATTTTACTCCCGGTTATTTACTTTTAATTGTGACACATTTTTAAATTGATAGTGAAATTTTTGTCGGTTAAGACTGTACTTGCAACGTTATCTTTATCAGAATTTTTTAACCAATATTTTTTCGTCCATCAACATATCATAAAGTAGTTATTTCATCAGTTCAAGACTCCACCAGTTGCAAATCTCACCCTACATTCTCAACACCAAAGATCTTTTCAATTGCATCATTCGGATGAGCCAACACTTTAGAAAAACTCCTTCAACTGTAACTTGCTTTTGATGTTTAGAAAAATGATCTAATATTTGATCTTATGCAAGAAATAAAATTAAATTAGTGTATATAAATATAGTAGAAAACAAACATAGGTAGAGACAACACTACAAATTAAACAAGTAGCGTACTAACAACTTAAAATTATTGTCAATGACCAATTTAATATGGAAAAGATATTGAATATCTAAAGTATATATTCTTACTTCAATGTAGTTTCACTATTTTTCATATTTTTTTACTGACATTAAGTTTCATCATGATTTTTTCATCTTTTTCAAATACTAAATTTAAATTGCTGTCATTTTTTAGTTGGTGATTTTTTTAGTCAAAATGTCTACAACTAAATACAAAATTAAAAAAAATAAATTAAATAAATAAACTCACAAAATAATATAAAAGAATCTAGATTATTTATACCTTTGACGTTTGCAATTAAAGGGTGTTTGTAATTTTTTCTTGTAGTATCAGCCTATCACAGTCATTCTTTATCTTTATATTTAAAGATCCATTATCTACTTAGTTGATCCTTCCTTATTTTATCCAAATACTCTACAAATTTTTTATTGTTGTCGATATCATGTACTTATCGTAATTTTTCTAGAAATGCTCTTAAATCTGTTTTTTCTTCCTGAGGAAATAAATATTCGATAAATAAACTAGCAACTAAAATCAAAATGAGAAAGAAAAACAATAAAAGTTTTGGTAGTGTGCTTAACAAGAGAGGGCAATGAATTCCACGATCTTATAATGTTTGGACTATTAAATAATTTCAATAATAAACATATTTTTTAAATTTTTTAATAATTATTAAATAGTCTTTATTTAATTTTAATTATAAATTAATCTTTTATATATTATTTAATTATAAAATTTATTCTTTATTTTATAAATTATTATTTTATTATTCATCTATCATGTTTATTAATAATTAGAAATAAAAATAACAATGAAATAGTTCTTTCATTAATCGTGACCTCTATAAATATTTTGGCAATACGAATCAATGAACTTTTTATTCCTTGATCCATTACATCCATAAAAACTAGAAAAATTGTATTTCTTGATAATTTAATCGATTGAAAATATAATACAATTAATTAAATTTTTTGCATGACATATGAGTTTTTTCAAAATTTTCTCTCATTTTACCTTTTATCTACCAAATGTATTTTAAATTATTTTACTTTTAATACAATAGTATTCATTTATTTACTTTTAATGATGAAATACGATTAAAAATTTTATTTTTAATTTTGAGCATGTATATTTTTTGTTTTTAATTTTTGTTATAATAATATAACGCAAAACAGAATTAAGATTGTAAACGAAAATTTAAAATAAAATAAAAATAGTTAATTTATTTATCATCCAACAATGAAATCAAGAATCATGTAAAATAAAATATGACATAATAAAATGAAAGATATTATGAACGATGAGTTGATTCATTAAAATAAAAGTAGTATAATAATAATTAGTACTAAATGTTAACCAATTGATATTGTATAGGACAAATTTAATTTATCTTTACATAATAATATATGAAAATAAATGATAAAACTAATATTTATCTTAAAAAAATAATTATAAAAGAAATGATTAATGTTATATACCAATTAAATAATAGTATAAATAAAAAGTTTAATTTATAGAGAAAATGATAAATAGGTTCATAACTTTTTGTCTAACGGACATTTTTGTATCTGACCATTGAAAAATACTTGTAAGTCCCTGACCTTCACAAAACTTAGACGGATTAATCCCTCCGTCCAAGATCTAACGAAAAAGTCTGACGTGACTCTCGTAATGCTTGTCACGCATACACGTGGGTCACGCGTACGCGTCGCCGTGAATTCAACAAATCTCATTTCTTCATGAATTCTCCACTTTGCATGCTTTTTTTCCATTTCTTTCAAGTCATTCTTGCCTTCAAAACTTTAAATCACTCAAACAAACATATCAAGGTATCGAATGTGAGAAAAGTAAATTAAATTTAGCCCTAACCCCATTACAACCCTTGAAAAGACCTCTTGATATGTGTATCCATGCATTGAATATATGTTGATTGGTAGAAAAAGAGCAAGTCTTAGAAAGCAAAATTAGTAGAAAATTGAGAGAATCGACCCTCAAACACTAGAGAGATTAGAGTGCAAACACTTCTGGTGAGGGTTCGATGCTCAATCCCTTGTTCCTTGCTTTCACGAGCTTTCTTCTTACAAGTATATTTATACTTCATTTTTAGATTTGAATGAGTGGAATTCATAAATCATCATACTATCTTAGCTCTACTTGTTCATATATGTTCTTGGAGATTGATTCATTTTAACCAAGTAGGTAGACACATTTTGCATATTAGTTGATGAACCACAAGAGTTTAGCACGAGAACATGCTAATGTTTAAGTGTGGGAAAGTTGATTAACCACTTTTTTCACATTTATTTATTAAAATAGCATGGTTTTGTGAATTTCTCCTAAGTATGCTTAATGATTGAAAACATGTTTTCTAGGCTATTAAATTGGAGAATTCATGAAGAAATGGGAATTTGTTGAATTCATGGCGACGCGTACATATGACCCACACGTACGAGTGACAAGCATTACGGGAGTCACGTCAGACTTTTCAGTTGGGTCTGACGGAGGCATTTGGACGGAGGGACTGATCTGTCCAAGTTTTGTGAAGGTCAGGGATTTAAAAGTATTTTTCAATGGTCAGAGACGAAAATGTCCGCGGAGGAAAAGGTCAGGAACCTATTTGTCCTTTTCTCTAATTTATAATTTCATAATATAATTTTAAAAATATAAGTATACATACCATTTATATTTGTTATTAAAAGTGAGATTAAATCTAAAGCACAATATTCAATAAAGATATGTAGTGAATACTAAACCATATAAATGAAGATTAATTTTTTAAAACTTATCCAAATTTTTTTTCTATCCAACAAATGATAAAATAATTTATTTTTAGTAAAAAATTTACTGAAACATACTTTTTTTTACTTAAAAATTACTGATTTTTTTATTATCTATTTAAATTATATTATGTTGACTAGACAAATTTTATTTTTATAATTATTTTAAATATTAAAATATTATTTTTATCTTTAAAATTTTATGTTTTATCTAAATTTATTTATTTTTATTTTTTAAATTTAATTTTATAAATTTATATTAATCTCAAAATATTTTAAAAAAATAATATTATACATTAATAAATTTAATTAAAAATAATAATAATAAATTTAGTTAAACAGAACATTCATAGCACGTCACAGGAGAAATATGCAGAGAAGATAAGATTAGAAAAATAATTTACCATTAGAAAGGCAAGCATGTAAAGAGATAAGGAAAAAAGAGAAGAAGGACTTCTAATGCTAAAGATATAAGCTAGAGTTTGATTTTTATTTTTAAGAGAAAAAAAAATAATTTTACTAAAATAAAGAGTATAATTTTAAATTTAAAGTTTATAAAAAATGTTGTTCATAGCAAAATGTCAAATTTTAGCTATGACCATATTTCGTGATAAATATAAAATATATTCATTTATTTTTATTATAATTTAACATATATATTTAAAAATTAGTGACTAAACCCCGTTTTTATGGTAGTAGATGTTAATGGGCAAATGCAACAAGAGTGTACTTGTACAAATTGATTAGTACTTGATGTGGAAGGATCAATTTCAAAAATAAATTGGGACCGTACCACACATTGGCCCTGGCGCACTCTGGCAGCTTCATTCATAAAGTGGAAGAAGATATTGCAGCGTGAAAGAGGGGAGTAATTTCCTATTTCCTTTATTTCTCTGTCCTTTTCTCATATGGCCAAAGTCTTGAATTTGTTATCAAAATGTGCCTTCGCTTGTAACATAATCCAAGCCACAAACTAACCTAAAGGGTCTGAAACCCTTCTTGGTCCCTATGTTTCATTCATATCATCGTATGCATAACCACAGAAAAATAACTTCTGGTGAACTGGTTAAGCTCAAACATTGACAAGTCAAAGCTACTTACTTTTTTCATTTCTCGTAGTATTTTGACACTTATTTAAATGGACAAGCTATTTACTATATTGACCCATAATAGTGTAGTTTATACTAGGCGCATTATTTCTATAGATTAGTATGTCATTCAGAATCTTAGTTTATAGACAGGAACTCATCACCTTAATTATTAGGGGCTAGGAAACGAATAGATTAATTTTTTAAAAAATAAAAACCACTAATAAATTATTAAATCAGACCTTATATATCTTGACCAAAAAATTTAAAATATTAAATTTATGAATCTCTCGTTATATATATATACACCTTGCAGTTTAATTTATTTTTCACCAGTGTAAGACTAATTTATTTTTCTAAGGGAACTAATTGAGAAAAAGCAGTGGCTATCTAATTCTGTTGGGTTGAAAGTTGAGGAAAGGAGGAGGTAAAGGGAATATTTATGGCATATTTATAAGGTGTATAGAATAGAGGATGAACATGTAGTGTGGCAGAGGCTATTTTGGAAGGAAGCATAAGCATATTACATATGGATATAGTGGCTAATGTGGCATGAAGACAAACAACACCAGCTCTCTGGTGGGGTAATAATAGTATAGAATAGAATAGAATAGAAAATAATAAAATTAAAGAGAAGAGGGGTCATGAGTTTTGATTGTTTTCAGGCTCACAGAAACAATGGAGGTTGAGAGATGATGATGCAAAAAAAAGGGGATAATGGGAAAGAGGTTGATAGTAATAGTAATTGACATGATACATGTTGGTGGTTTAGGTGGCAAACCCTGCCCCTCTTCCATTGGACCCATCCCCTAGATTCCTGCCCTTCTTCTTCTTTTCTCTCTCTTCTCGTAATTTCTTCTATCATTACGGGAATTCATCTTATCGAGTTTTCCTTTAAGAGTATATCACTATATCTAAAGATATTGATTTTAAAAAACAACCATTATAGCTGGACATCAAAATTATTTTCTAAAATTAATTATCAAAATAAAATATTTATTAAAATATGAAGTACACATTAAAAATAAATTAAATTATACATTATATAAATATATATATTTAGATCTTCAAATAAATACTCAAATTGATACTTAAAAAGTTTTTAGATCTTCACAAATTTATTCTTGTAAAGTCTTTTAAAATTAATTTTATCTTACAAATTGATTTCTATGTTATTTCAAAGGAGAATAATTTGTTATAAATAATATATTTTAAAGATTTAATTGTCTTGTAAAAAATTTATTTGTCTAACAATAAGTTAAAAATTTAATTAAAAGTGACTGAAATATTAACTTATTTGAAGAAAATAAGTTACGAAAATTTTTAGAGAATAAAAATTTATTAAAACAAAAATATTCGATTTGAAATTTTTTAGAGACCAATTAAAATGTATATTTCTTAAATTGAAAAGAGAGAGTGAGAGAAATTTACAGTGTAAAAGTATAAAGTAAGAGTTAAAAAGTTAGATTAGTGATGACTCAATTAAATAAAGAAAATATTGAAAACATATATAAAATAAGTATAAAAATTCTAACAAACTTTTATAATTAATATAATTTATTAAAAATTAAAATATTTGTAATTATTTACTTAAATTATAATTGAAAAAATATTTGAGGGAGGGAGCAGTTAACAAAATTCTTTACATTAAATAAACTAATTAAAATATATATTCATTTTTTTAAGTTGATACTCTATGACAAATTGACAATACACATATTTTCCCCTCTTTTCTCTCTCCTTTCCCCAAGAAAAAACACAATTGTTCAAGTTGGACTACAAGTTATAGCCAACTCATTTCTCCCTTTTGTTAAGTAATCTCATGCACCCTTCACAAAAATGAACACAACATAGAAATACAAATATCACCCTCAACATGTTAATTTTTTTCCCTAAAAAGGATCCCCTATTATGCCTAACTTTCTCTTCTCACCAAGAACTTTGCCCCATCAAAAATCACTCTTGCTTACACTTTTTATTAACAAATCATCATCAAGAATCATTACCTCCAAAGTCACCCACTTCACATTATATTATTAAAAATTAAAATAATAATTAAAAAAAAGCCCATAAACATATCTAAAAATCTTTGAATCTTCGTATTTTTTTCCCCCGCTGGCCCTTAACAAAGGAATCAAAAGTGACTTGCTGAAGTTCCAATAATACATCACTCATTATAATTTATAAAGACAACTGTCTTTTGCAAAGAAAATAGAAAGAAGAAAAAAAGCACTCTCTACTTGTCTCCCAAGTGAGAAACTAGTTTATCATTAGGAAAATAATTATAATAATTATTACTAGTCATGAGATTACACATGCAAGCACTTCATTGGAATATTGGACAAGTTGAGGCACAGAAGCAAGCAAAGCTTTTCCTTCTCTTACTTTCTAATCACAATTCCCTTTTTTATTTTTTTTCCATACTCTCCTTTATTCTTTCTAATAACTTTCATCTTATTTTCCAACAAATCCTTGACTAATTGGTTATGCTTTTTATGTACATGAATAATAATTCAGGTGAATTTTATTTATTTCTATATTTATTTTACACTTATTAATATCTCATATATATTAAGGAAAAAAAAAGAGTGATATATATGGAAGTTGATGTGTAGAAACTATAGATTCAAACACTTTCCACCTCCTTCTTCTTCTTCTTCTCTCTCTTTCTCTCTCTCACACACACATACATACATCTATAAGCTATCATCATTCAGCTCCAATTCAAAGAATTTTTGCAGTAAACTTTAGTCCTTTGATTTTCGTTGCTTCTTTAACAATAGCTTGGTTCAAAATTGAGCATATATATGCAATCTTGTTCTTATTCTTCGTCTTATATATAATATTCATCCAAAGTGGCGATTGCAACATCAACATCATCATCATTCAAAGGAGATATGGCTTTCTTACCAGCAAATTTCATGCTACAAACCCCTCACCACCATGATGATCACCACCACCAACAACATCATCCACCTTCCCTCAATTCAATCCTACCAACATGCTCACCCCATGATTATCATGGTATAATAAGAATTCATATATATTCCAATGTTTTGAATTGCAGTTGCAGTTGCTGCTCCAATGAAAATCAGTATCTATATATTTGTGCATAAATATATATATTATTTAATTTATTTTCAGTATATATTTACAACTGATTTTTGGTTTACACATAGCAAAGTTGATTTAAAACCGCTGTTGCCTAAACAATATATCACTAAGACTGAAAAGTGTTGTTGTTTGGAATAATGATATGCAGGAGGGGGAGCAGCAACATTTCTAGGGAAAAGATCCATGTCATTCTCGGGGATTGATCTTGGAGGAGTAGAAGAAGGTAACAACAATGGGGATGAAGAATTATCAGATGATGGATCACAGATAGGGGAGAAGAAGAGGAGGCTGAACATGGAGCAAGTGAAGGCACTTGAGAAGAGCTTTGAGTTAGGGAACAAGCTTGAACCTGAGAGAAAAATGCAGCTTGCAAGGTCCCTTGGCTTGCAACCAAGGCAAATTGCAATCTGGTTTCAGAATCGAAGAGCAAGGTGGAAGACTAAGCAGTTAGAGAGAGACTACGATCAACTCAAGCGTCAATTCGAAGCCGTCAAATCAGACAATGATGCACTTCACGCCCAGAACCAAAAACTTCAAGCTCAGGTTCGTAGTTCCTTTTGTTTCTAACAAAACAAATTCTAACTATATATGCTTTTTTTTTTTTTCAACTTTTATATAGTATATATTCAGATCCTTTCTTTCACTCTCCTATGGCCATAATCTCGATTTAATTTTTTAAATTTTTTATATTATGATTTAAATCCTTTTAGGATCTTATATTTTACATATTTAATTTATTCTTGGATTTTTCTGCCAAGCTTCTTCAAGTAATAACTTTTTCTGAAAAGCTGGTTTTTCTTTCCCATTTTTTCTATCATATACAGCAACTTCGTCAAGATCCTTTTCAGCACTCAGTTGCATGTATGAAATGTTCCTCTTCACCTTGCTTTCATGTTACCATATTCTATACAAATTTAATCGCAATTTAAAACCAAGGCACTAAAAGTAGTGTTTTTTTATTAAGGATTTGTGGTCCAGACCTTTTTCTCTTTTTTACGACCCAAAAACAATTGTCTAATAATATATATAAGTGGTGCGAGCGATGGGTGCAGATATTGGCACTGAAAAATAGAGAAGCAACAACAGAGTCAATAAACCTGAACAAAGACACAGAAGGATCATGCAGCAACAGAAGCGAGAACAGTTCAGAGATCAAGTTTGATATTTCGACAAGAACACCAACAACAACAACAACAACAACAACCACCATTGTTGATAGTCCTCTATCATCAAAACCATTCTTTCCATCTTCATCATCCTCCACTAGGCCGCCACATCAGCTTTTTCAGGTTTCGAGGCCCGAGATTCATCTTCATCAGTGTCATCAACAGAATAATAATAATAATAATCATGTGGTGGCTAAAGAAGAGAGTTTGAGCAGCATGTTTGTTGCCATGGATGATCAGTCTGGGTTCTGGCCATGGTTGGAGCAGCAACATTTCAATTGATTGATATTGTTAGTCACGTGCAATGTCACGTGCTACGGTTTTAAATTGCGGTATAGTGCGTGCAAGTGCAGCCACAATTGCGATTGTTAAAAGTGTACGTTTTTTGTTCCTCATAATTTCTGAATTGCAGCGCCACTGTTCTGCCGCAACGGTAATTTGAAACTGGGATCCGATGTGGGATATATTTTTTCTTTTTCTTTTATTTTTTGAAGGATTTGGGAATGTAGTTTTTCACCTTTTTTTTTTTATGTGAAATTATCAAGAGGGTGTCAATTAACTAATTACCATACTCTACTTTTTTAGTTTCGTAAATTAAAAAAAAAAAAAACTCAGGAAAAAACATGTTTTGGAAAGTAAAATATCATAAACATTAAAAAAACAGTTAATAAATTAATTATTATATATTTATATATAAATATATATTATTTAATTTATTTTTAATATATATTTTATACTACCAAGTGATTTAGTATTTTTTGATTTAGAGGTGATTATTTTGGAAACTTGATATATAAAATAGGGTATATGAAAGTAGACATTTTATATAGAACAATAAATTATAGGATTGGTTAGCATAAGTAGTATTCTAGCTCTAGAAGATTTTGAATGAAATAATTCTATGGTTGAATTATCAATGGGGTATGACTCGTATGAAAATATTAATTAAACTTGCAAGTGCCACCATGCTTTGCTGATACTAGCCATGGCCCATTATTATCATTTTACTTAAATTTATTATAAATAAAGTGGATTCTCTTGGTTTCTTACAAGTTTTTCAAATATTCTATAATCCAATTATTTTTTGCTTGCTTTGGAATCATACCTTTTTGGTGCTGTTGAGGAAAAGTGTTTGGCAGTGCTACGAAGAAATAAAGACACTCCAATGATTCATTGCTGATTTCATTTCATGTTCTGTGTAACAGCGGTGAGCAAAATCCAATTCGACCTTGACAAAACTATACATAAATTAAATGAAAAAATAAAGAGGGAATCAAACACACATTTCAAGAGAGAAAGATGACAAATAGATGGAAGGGTGGAAGACAACAAACAGAGTTGGAAATGGTCATTCTCGTGAATGAGACGTTGTTGATTTTCTTCTTGTATAGTTATCAAAATGGGATCTGGTTATAGCACTAAATTAGTAATTTTATTGATAAATTATTGGTCGATTAGCATGAATCAAATATACTTAAATAATATTAAAAATACAATTAAAATAAAAAAATAATTTTAATGCACTGTTAATATAAATTTTATATTTTTATTTTTAAAGTTAGAAGTGATAGAAATTTATAAATAAAAATGAAAAGATTATGTTATTTGAACTATAGTTCGTTGACATAAATTTTATATTTAAATAAAAGTCTTCATATAAAATTAATAACTAAAAATTATTAAATAATAATTTAATCAAATTCTCTTAAATCATCGAATAATTTTTAAATATCAATTTTATATAAATATAATATTAAATACCCTAAACATCACAAAAATGATACATATCTTACGTTGACCGGGGGGTGTGTATGGTCGTTCACTAGCTTTTTGGTGATTGGTATATATATAGTCGATCTTTATAATTACGTGAAAGAATATAAATAAATTAGTTATACTTAATTTTTTGGATTACATGTCATATGCTATTATTTTATTTTAGCTTTAAATTATATAATATTAAATATTTTTGAAATTTTTAAAATAATAATTTTATTATTTTGTACAAACTAAGGATAGAATTAACTTTTCTAAAAGTGAGAACATTGTAAATTTGATAAATAAAAATACATTATTTGCAATCACTTAACTTTATAAGAATATTAGTGTAATTAAAAAAATTCACATATAATTAATAAACACCAATGTTGTAAGCCATATATTTATTATGAGTTTAAATATATTAATTTGTGGGGCATATCCAAAATCTCTGTTCGTACTTAATTTTGGACACTGATCAGAAGAGTACTCAATCACAAGCTTCACCTTTTCATAGCATTTGATAAAAGATAAGTCATTCCACTCGTGATCATTGTCATCCCGCTACTCTTTAGCATCTAATTAATCCATTATTTGATTTATTTCACTTCAATTTTCAATACACTCCACCCCCCCCCCCCCCCAAAAAAAAAAAGAAAAAACACCCCATCTATATTTATGGATAACGTGACAATGATTATTGTGGTCAAAGTAGCATTTAAAATAATATATCAGATGAGATGAAATTGTCACAATCTACTGGTTCAAGTAGACTTCTACACGTCATAAAAATATATAAATGATTGTTTGTTGATTAATGCCATGCAAAATAATATTAGAAAATTCAGCTCAGGTGAATGTGCATGCGGTGATATATATACAATAAAAAAAAATTTCACTGATTTTAATGTTGATTTACAAGTTACACGCCAAAGAGCACTTTGAGGAGGACCTCACCATTTTCATTTTGGTATTTTTAATATTATGTGTTGTTTTCAGAGTTTTGCTTCGAAAAGCATGGATCATATCATATCATGGGGCTATCACATATCACAGTATGAATCTTGTCACGTCGTTGTCTATTATTATTTTTCGTTACCCTCTTCTACCACGCTTTGCTTCCATCATTTTTCTTTTCAAATTGATAGCCTCTCTATAGTCTATTCTGTTACCTATTGCTCTATTTTCTTTCTAGGATGGATGAGTTGTCCCTACACTATTCACTCTCACTCACATACACATTTTTGGAAAATTTTTTTAAACAATTAAACAATAATTATTTTTAAAAATAAATTAAAATAACGTTAAATACTTGTTTTCCCTTGATTTTTGGCTAATCTCAATAGGATGTCGAATCAACTTGTATCAAAATCTTAGTTTAGGGAGTAGAAAATTACTTAGTATTTGTGTCGAAACAAACTATGTCAAAATACTTGTGACAGATTACAACTGTTGGTACGAAAAATGAATTTTTTCGACTACCAGTTGTTTCGACAATAAAAGCAATGTTTCGACTACAGAAGTAGAAATAAGCAATTCGAAGTTGAAAAAATGGTTCAAAGAGCGTCAGAGTCGGAAGGGTAGTTATTTCTTTTCTCTGATCATCAAGGCAAGCTACTCGATTTTCATGTTAAGTGGAGGACATGGGTGCGAAATTTGAGGAGCAAGTTGAAGAAACATGGGAATTTGAAGACTAATGAAGATGAGGGTATCAAAACTTTGGGGTCAAGATTCTTCATGGTCAAGGCAAGGTCATGACTGAGAAAAAGGAGGAAATAAGATAGTGGACAAACATGCTCAATGGCAAGTCTATTTCCATAATTTATAAATAGTAGAAACTCAGAAGAGTTCAGAGACTTCAATCAAGAACACTAGATTATCACATAAGCTTATCAAATTTCCAGTTTTCGCGATGCAACGGAAGAATATGGAGTGCAAGTGCATCTGAGTGTTATAAGTCGATTTTTTACTTGTTTCTTTTTGTTTATTTGGTTCAGTTTCATTTAATTTCTTTGAATTTCATTATTGCTTTGTTAAAATCAATATTCTGTGCTTTTATCTTCTTTTTCCATTTAATTATTTATTTCTTTGTCGTTTATCATAAAGTTTACCACTAGCAATCTCAACATAGATTGCGTTGACACTAATTAAATAGTTTTTGGGTCGAGCTCACTCTTTTTCAGAGCATTTGTATCTGCTTTCTAATACTTGAGATCTTGATAAAAGCTCGTTTCGATGCCATCTGTCGAAGTCGACTAAAAAATGAGTGAAACAAATTGGCACGCCCGGTGGGACCCTGAGTTAAATTCGTGTTGAACTGTGTATGCAATTATGAAGTGGTAAGCTAATCATGACGGATAGAGCTTCAACTTCACCGGATACGTCGAATAATGATAGTGGAAATTTCACTAGAGGCCTTGAAGTAGAGACAGTCCCTTCGACCAATCTTTCAAGACAATGTCGACAGAGGGCATTCCGACGGCCATACCCGTCACATGGCCACAATATGGATAAACGATGAGGGTGGACTTGAGCAATGCTTTCTTCTCCCCACGATCTAGCTTCTTCCTTTTTTTCAGGACTTCATATCCCATGACCTTGCCTTGACCATGAAGAATCTTGGCTCTCAAGTTTTGACATTCCACGTTTTTTCTTTTACCTTTGTCTTCAAGCTCCACGTTCTATATAGTGCTTCCAGATAAAACCACATGCAAGTATAAGTTTTCGACCCAAGTGCTTCTCGACTCGACTCATCTCACAATCAAAGGTCTGCTTTCTTATAGTCGAGTCCCTACTTGGACAAAGCTTCGACTAGGCGTGGTCATCTAGTTTCGTCCCAGATTTTTTGACTCAATGCATATAAGTTAGAAGACACCATAGTTGAATTTTGTAACAAGTCAAAATTTGTACTACCAAATTGTCCCTTAAAACTTATCTTTTCAGAAATTAAAATGATAAGTTTTATTTAATCACATGTCATCCATGTGCCAAATTTAAATTTTTGAATTTTAAAGGACAGTTACACAGATTCTGAAACGATTGGCATGTTTTTCTGAGAAGGTGTAACGTATTCCATGGGCTTTAATGGGTATTTCCATTTAAAAACTCTTCATATTCTCTTAAGGGTTTGTTACTTTGTTCATCCCCATTTACTTTTATCATCTTCACTATTCTTCATTTTTTCAAAGAATTTTCTCTCTTCTCCACGAGATTTTCTTTCCATTTTCTCCATGGATTCTCAATTCATTCTTCATTCCAGTAGCACTCCCGCTATTACTGTTGTGTCGTCATCTTCCACAAATATTACAGCCACCGCTTCTGCACCAATTACTACTGTTGTGACTTCATCTTCCTCTGTTCCAGCTTCTCCACTTAGCACTGCTACTGCCCAAGTCATGGTGACTAAACCACGTAAAGAACCTCACGAGGAAAAGGACGATGTTCAAATTGTATCCCCTCCTCTATTGGTAATTGATATGGCTCAATTTTACAATGGGAACCCTACGAGCTCCTCATCCAGACATGGCAACTACCGAGCTTTAGAGAAGCCAAGTATTCTTGCCCTTCAAAGTTGATGAAAAATTATACTCTTTTCTAGGGACTCTGGAAACTTAAGAATAAATTGAATCTATCTCCTCTTTCTTTCATCTCCCTTTGAACTCCTTCCTTTAATATTTTGCAAGAATATTAGGGCTATTTAATTTGCTAGTCGAGTCTTTAGGATTGCCCCTCTTAAGGAGTCTAGTTCTCTTTTTTGACTTGGATGTCGAGACTATTGATAGCATGAATCCCCACACTTTCATACTGTTCTACCAGCAAGTGCACTAGGTCGTCCAAGTAATACCTGAGTGAGTCAGGGTTGATCCCACGAGGATTGTGGTTTGAAGCAAGCTATAGTTATCTTGCAGGTCTTAGTCAGGTAGATCAGAAGGTTGTTGATTTGAATTTGGTTAAACCATAAAAGGATTAAAGCAAAAGGGGTAGAAAATACTTTGTGAATGAAATTATACTCAGGGATAGGGATATAGTTGAAGATTGGAGTTGTTTGTCTCTCTAAATTAACTCTGGTATTACTGTCTTCTTTGCTTGTGAGTGATCTCTTCTATGGCATGTTGTATGTGATCAACTCCATGGGCCATGGTCATTGATCTCCTCTGTCACATATTGAACGCCATTAGCCGTGGTCATCTAATCTGACGAAGGGTGAAGCTCTAGCAGATCGTTCTCATGGCGGTCCTACTCAAAACGCTACAGACAAGGTCGAATCTTCTGGATAAGAGAACGCTGCTTCCTTGGATTCTAGCCTATACCACGGAGACCCTAATCTCCCTCGAGAAGTCCCCAATAAAGTCATGAATTAGCCATCTGAGAGATGTATAAACATAGCTATTGGCTCATGCTTTTCAGTCACGTATTCACACGAACCCAAGTAGACGCGGGTGTTTGTCAGGCACGTGCGTCTTAGTGTGATGAACAAAGCTGAATGTTCGATCATCCTATTTACCAAGTTGAAGAGCGGATATACATCTTAGAAATAGATCAAATATGGATCGAAGAAGAAACAATATTACTTTTATTAATTCATAGGACTCAGCAGGGTTCCTCCCCTCAACCTAGGAGGTTTAGAAACTCATACTGAAAAGAAAATACAAAGTAAAACTCAAAATTATGATGTAAAGTATGCGTAGATTATGATTAAAGATTTTTTAATAACATAAATTTAATCCCTTAAATACCAAATGGATAACTAGTAAGGGTAAAACAGAATATTTAGTGCTAAAATCCACTTCTGGGGCCCACTAGGTGAGTGTTTGGACTGAGCTTTGATGAGATCCACGTGCTATGAGGTCTCTTGGGCATGGAATGCCAGCTAGGGGGTCCTCTCTGGGTGTTTGGACGCTTGTCTCTGCTCTTTGGGCGCTAGATGCCTGGAAGGGGGCAAGAAGCTGGCGTTAGACGCCAATTTTGGGGCCTTCTAATCCGAAGCAAAGTATGAACTATTATACATTGTTGGAAAGCTCTAGAAGTCAGCTTTTTATAGCCATTGAGAAAGCTCCATTTGAGCTTCTGTAGCACTAGAAAAGCTCTTCCGAGTGCAAGGAGGTTAGATCCAAACAGCATCTGTAGTGCTTTCTCTGTCTCTAAATTAGACTTCTGCTCCAACTCCTCAATTTCAGCCAGAAAATACTTGAAATTTTAAAAAAACACAAAAACTTATAGTAGAATCCAAAAATGTGAATTTAACACTAAAAGCTATAAAAACTTAATAAAAACTAAATAAAACACACTAAAAACTACATGAAAATGATGCCAAAAAGCGTATAAAATATCCCCACACTTAAAAAAGTTTGTACCGTCCTCGGTGCATTCAAAGATGAGTAAGGGAGTACGGCGACTACACGGATTGCCACCTTCAGCTGGTGGATCAACTGGTTGCTGCGTGTCCTTCTCCTGCTTCCATTTTTGCTTATGGTGCATCATTCATGAAAAATAGAAAATAACACCATAAGATGAGAAAATACAAAAGCAAGGAAGCATAAATTGTTGGAATGAGGTAAGAACCACTAGAATGGAGTGAGTGAATTAGTGTGAGTTCTAAGTTGCATGCGTTTTAGAACACACACTAGCATAGAGAGCTATGTCACAATTACACAAAGGAAAGTAGGCACTCCACTCATTCTAGTATGCTTGAGATACTTTAAAAGACTTGTAGATTAAGGTACAAACAAGTAGTGAAGAATCATGAAAACATTCAAGCAATTAATCAAGCGATTGTGAATTGGATAATGCATATGCATTGATTGATGTGCAAGGAAACTTAATGAACCAAATGAAATATAGAGCTCACACATCAAACAATGACACATATTGAAGTTGTTGCAACACCTAAGTGACATAGAGGTGAAACACATGGATGCTATAGAACTTAAGAAAAAGAATATAGAAGTGAAAATCAATCACATAGCAAGCATGGTCCACAATGCTTTACAAAGCTAAAAAATATGTTACTAGGTAAGCTTTCGATCTAATTTCACAATTCTAAAATCTCAATGCATGAAATAGGTGATGTGGATAAGGGTAAATCATAAACAAGCATCACCTAACAAAAAAATGCATTGATAATGTTCAATTGCCTACCAATGGATGATGAATGCATGGTGGCCAAAACATGCAATTCAAAAGATTTAGAAGCTTAAAGGCAATGTCTTATGTACTTGGTATGCACAAATGTTAAACATGAAACTCAAAACCAAGTAACCAAATATAACTTCAACCAAAGAATCCAACAATGAAAATTAACAACATTGATGTTAAGATAACATCCTATCAGTAATCAGCAGCAATAAACAGTAAACAAGATTAATAATCCAATACTTATCATGAAAACAAAAATTTAATAAAAAATTACACTAACTAAATAACTAACTAACTAACTAACTAAAGGAAATGGTGATATATGGTGTTTTGGTACTGTTGGATGGTGATTGAAGGGTGGAAAGAAAAGAAGAGAAGAGAGAAAAAGGAAAGAAATAAAAAGAAGAGAAGAAAAGAAGAGTGGTGAAATAGGGCAATCCACGCGTACGCGTGGAGTGACGCGTAAGCGTGGTGGGCTGAAATGGGAGCGACGCTGATAAACCGCTATTTTACGGTTTATCTTGTGCTTAATGGAGTGGATTTTATCCACTATTCTCATATTTATTCACAGAATTTGCATGTTTAACACTTTCCTTCCTAATTTTGTGCTATGATTGAAAACATGCTTCTTTGGCCTTTAATTCACTATTTTTAATCCTCTCTTATTACCAGTCGATGCCGTGATATGTGTGTTGAGTGTTTTCAGGTTTTTATAGGACAGAAATGGCTTAGAGGATGGAAAGTAAGCTTGCATAAATGGAAGGAGCACAAGAATTAAAGGAGATAACTAGCGAGAAGTGACGCGTTCGCGCACCTGACGCGTGCGCGTGATTTGGAGATTTGCACGGCGACGCGTGCGCGTACCTAACGCGTACGCGTGACCCACGAAGAAGACCATCGACGTGTATGCGTGACTGACGCGTACACGTGACATGCGCCACGTGCAGAGAACATAGAAAATGCAGGGGGCGATTTCTGGGCTCCATTTTGGCCCAGTTCCAAGCACGAAAACACAGGATAGAAGCTGCAGTGTGGCGGAATCAGGAGGATTCAGGAAACTTCTCATTCACACAATCTAGGTTTTAGGATTTAGGATTTCTCTTAGTTTTAGGTTTATTTCTTCATGAAATTCAGGTTCAATGTTCCTTTTATTTAGTTTCTCTTCTACTTTAATTGTTCTAGTACTTTGGTTTATTTATTTCTCTTGTTGAGTTATTTATCTCCCCAATTTGGTTTATGAACTTCATGTTAGATTCAATTTCTTATTAATGCAATTTAAGGCATTTCATATTTATTTCTCCTTCCTTTATTTGTTATTATTGAATTTGCAATTGTTGGTTTTAGATTCAATATTCTCTTATTAATTTTCTATGCTTTTATGTTGTGCCTACCAAGTGTTTGACAAAATGCTTGGAAGGATGTTAGAGTAGATTTTATGTTCTTTGCTTGGGATGGTAACTTAGGAACTCTTGAGTTACTAATGTCCAAGTAATTGATGATTGGGAGCCATTAAATCTAGTTCTCACTAATTGAATTGGTGGAGAGCTAGGACTTATGGACTTGGATTGATATAGCTCATTTAAATTTCCTTTACTACTAGTTAGAGGATGATTTAATGGGATTGATCCTTGCCAATTCTCATGTTGTGGTTAGTGATAAGGATAGAGATCCTTGACCACCAAACCTTACCAAGACCTTTTCTTAATTATTAGTTTATTTTATTATCATTTACATTCCTTGTTCAACATTTAAAAACCCCAAAAATATACTTTTCCATAACCAATCATAAGCACACTTCCCTACAATTCCTTGAGAGATGACCCGAGGTTTAAATACTTCGGTTATCAATTTTATTAGGGGTTTGTTACTTGTGACAACGAAGTTTTTGTACGAAAGAATTTTTGTTGGTTTAGAAACTATACTTGCAACGAGAATTTATTGTGAAATTCTAGACCATGCAAGAATCCGTTTGTCAGACGCGTACGCGTGATGGGTTATTCAGAGAGGCGACGCGTACACGTGGGGTGACGCGTACGCATGGGAGGATTTTGTGCTAAAGGTACAATTCCAGCACACAACTCGCATAACTCTTGGGAATCTGTATGGAAGGTGAAAATTTTGGATCCACGCGTACGCGTGGATGGTTGAAAAGCTTGGGGTCACGCGTACGCGTGGCATGGTGCTCTGTTTTTAAAATTTTTCAAGTTCTTGCACCAAACCAAGCATTCCAAACCTCCAAACAGCTACCAAAATACCATAAAATCTTATTTATCATACTAAAATCCCAAAAGACCTCAACTAAATAAACAAAACATGAAATTAAACTAGTTTTACCAATATGTACAAAAAGGAAAAAAAGGGAAAGATGTTACCATGGTGGGGTGTCTCCCACCTAGAAATTTTGTTTATTGTCCTTAAGTTGGACTTCTGGGGAGCTCTCCATCAAGGTGACTTGTGCTTGAATCCATCCTTGAATATCCACCAATGCTTGGATTTCCAATAAGCTCCATCATTCAATGTTGATATCTCCAAGCTTTGATGGAGTTCTTCAAAAACCACGAGCTCCCAAAGTTGATACTCCTCTTATAATCTGGGATCCCATACTTTGTTTTCACACCCGTATTCAAGTTGATCATGATAATTTTCTCTGGGTGGTAAAAAAGCTGTATTCTCACTAAGGCACCAAACTATCCTCCTAGACCCATTCACTTTATCATCCTTCCAATCTTGGGGACTAAGCCTTGGGGGTTAAACCTTAATGAGCCTAACATTATTTTGCCAACCACTACACAATTCTCTCCTACTCCTTAATCCACAAAGAGCTCTAAGTTGACCATCCGTTTCAAGCAACCCATATTCAGGTGGAATGATAAAAGCTTAGAGATATGAGATTTACCCACTTGAATGGTGTAAAGGGTGATGGAGACTTAGGAAGGGGGACCTCCCCACACTTGGACAATGTAAGGTTTTCTCCCTTGTGCTCTTCTTTAAATTCCTCCACCTATTGACAAGCATCTTCAATTTCAATTCCTTGCCCACCAACCTCTTCTTCGCATCTCTCATTGCTTAAGTAATGTGTTGGAGGTTGTGCATTAGCCTCCTCAACATCAAATTCACAACACAATGAGGACGATTCAACAATCTTCAATAACACATTGGTTGGTGCGGAATTATCTTCAATAACAAGACTTGTCATTTGCTCAACTTCTTCCAATCCTTCATTACTTAACATATGCCTTGGAGGTTGTACGTCCTCCTTAACGTCGCTTTCTAGCCCAAAGGAAGAAGGCTCAACAAGATCATCAAGGGGATTGATCAATGTGGACAAAAAATCACTAATGATGGAATCTACTTCTTGATCAATTTTCCTCAACTCATTATCCACTTCCTTAACATCAATAGCTTCAACTTCCTCCTCTTGATGAAAATCATGCTTTAGTTCCCCTTGTTCCCCTTGAAGCACCAAACTCACTCCCTCACTATGCTCCTTGATTGTTTTCCGCATTCAACAATGGGAGTGCCTTGATCGCATAGGCTTAGGCAGGATGAGACCATGTTACTAACGGCTTCCATCACAATAGCAATCTTGGCTTCTACATCCTTGAACTCTTCTTCTTGCTTCAGACACCTAGCTAGAAGTTCTTATTGCTCTTACATTAGGGGGTTGAGAGATTCGTCCAATGAAGGCAGTGGTGGGAGAGAAGGTTCATTGTTTGGAGGGAAGGTGTCATAGTTGGAAGGTGGTTCATATTGGTAAGGGTATGGAGGTGATGTATATCGTGGTGGTTCTTGGAAGTAATTGTATTGAAATGGTGGTGGCTCTAAATATGGCTCATAAGGTGGTTGGTATGATAGATAAGGATTCGGGTCATAATGAGGTGTTTGGTGGTAGGGGGCTTGTGAGAATGGTGGTTCAAAGTTATGTTGAGGAGGTGGTCCATAGGCATATGGTGGTGGTTGCTGACAACCACAATACGGGTCACCACATCCATTAGATTGATATGCATTATGAGTGAAATTATACCTATAAGAGGCCGGAGGAGGTTATTGCCAAGAAGGTTGATCAATCCCTTGAGGCTCCTCCCATCTTTGATTGTTCCATCCTTGACGCATGTTGTCACTGTAGTTTCCATTTCCTACAACATAGTTTGAACCAAAATCATAGCCAAAGGGGTGAGAATTCATAGTAGTAAAACAGACAAAAGCTAACAAAAATAAGCAACAAAGTCTTAAACCTAACAAAAACTAGCAAGCGAGCAAAAGGCAAATATATTCACATATTCACCATAGCCAATAACATATTTAGTTTCCTTCTCCCTTCTGTTTTGTTTCATACTTCGACCTTGCCCCTAAGTTTATTTTTTTCCTGAAATTTGCTCTTGGATTGTGCGTTTCTTTTGCTCAGAGGAAGAAACTTCCTTTCCTTCATCCTCAAGCTCATTTCTTCCTTGGATCTTTAGAGCTTCCATTATCTTTGGTGAAGATTCTTCGTGGCTTGTTGCTTGCCCATTTATCTTCTTTTGCAGGTTTGTGCTTTCGCTTCACGCCTTTTTATTTTACATGTTTTGACCATCGTGCTTCACTGTACTTTACTGTTGCATTCCCTTTTATCTTTTTGCACAAAGTTTTAGTCTTGCTAGGCTTTTTGAGAGCTTTCTAGTGATTACGCTTCTTTGAAGTCGTGATCTTTGGTCTTTGTTGCTTGGTTTGGGGGAATGTAGGCGCTTTAGGTGAACTTTTTTCTTTTTGGTGAAGGGGCTAGGGTTTTGATCTTCCCATGTGTTTCTTCTGCATCTGTACTGCCTCCAAAGGGTGCCCCTGAGTTTTTTTTTGGTGTTTGATTTCTTTGCTTTGCATGAATCCTGGAGTGCCCTTTTGCTGCCATACTTGTTACTTGTTGGTTGTTCCTTCATTCTCTGCTACTGTCCGAGTTGTTTTGGTAGTGACTCCTTTTATTTTTCTTGTTGTAGGTGTAGTTTGCTATATGTCTTCTCATAAGAACATTGTCGAGATGTCCACCAAGGTCCCTGCTGGTATGGCCGATTGGATAGACTCCCTAGTTCTGATGTGTGTTACCGTAGCCGACCCTGAGTACTGTGAGAAACTTAGGCGATTTCATAGGATCTGTGAGTGTAGGGAGGATGAGAAGAATTATGAATTAGTGTCGCCAGATCCTGAGGAGAGAGTTAGTTTCCCTCCTTTAGTACAGATAGAGCGACCTTTCTTTTATGCCTACGACTACTTCTTTTCCCAGCTGAATATTATCATTCCTTTTACTGCCTATGAAACCGAGCTCTTATGGACCTGTAATGTGGCTCGTTCATAGCTTCATCCGAACTCTTGGGCTTTCATGAAGATTTTTCAGTTATTGTGCCATGAGTGGGGTGTCTGACCTACAATATCCCTTTTTCTTTACCTTTTTGTGTTGACAAAACCTGGGGTGGCCAAGAAGAAGGCTTCTTGGATTTTCTTCCAAGCCACCCAGGGGAAGAAAGTATTTTTGATGTTTGATAAGTCCTTTCGGGACTTTAAGAACTACTACTTTAAGGTCTGAGCTGTTGAGGATGCTCGCCCTTTCTTTTTGGATGAGAATGATGAGCCGACCTTTCCTTTTTGGTGGCAAAAAGATATAGTAGTAGTCAAGTATCCTTGGGAGAGTTTAGACGAGTTAGAACAAGCCTTTGTGGGTGTGTTGGAGGAGCATTGGGGGGAGCCTCCTCACCTGGATACAAAGAGGTTTCTAGGAGATCCTTCCCTCCTCTGTGCTGAACTAGGTAGTACCCGAGCTCTTCTTTTGTGAAAAAAGTGTCTTCATATTGATTTGAAATTTTACCCTTATCTATTAATGTAACTGTTTTCTTGGCTTCCTTTTCAGAAATGGTGAAATCTTCGGACTCTATGAAGTCTTTTCGGAAGGCCAAGTAGTAGCTGCCCAGAACTTGTCACAGAAGGCTTCGGGAGAGGGGTCTTCAGCACAATTGCCTCCTAAGAAACCGGCGGTTGGGTCTCAGGGTCTGAGGAAGATTATCCCGACCCCACGAGTTCGAACAATTCCATTTGACCCGCCTTAGACGACCTCTGGTGCTGTCGCTTCTCCTACTTCTGCTAGTCCCCCTCCAAAAAAGCAAAAGACTGTAGGGACTTATGATTTGGATGACAAAGAGTTTGATGGTGTGGCCTTTGCCACCGAGTTGATTGCCCCTTATGGCCAGGTTTCAACTGATGATGTATGAATCCTTCACCATCTCGATTTCATATCGAGTAATAGTGTTCGGATGGCCAATCTCAGCGCGGCCTTATCTCGGGTCATTAAGGAATCCCCTGTTCGTGCCACTAGAACATTTTTGTAGGATGCCAAGGCTAATTATAACAGGGTGAAGGGTCTGAAGGATGAGCTAGATGCCAGGGTTGTTAAGATGGAGATGGATGTTGAGAAAGAGAAAACTCGGGCTACCGCTGCAGAGGCGGCTGCAAATCTGGCTGAGGAGGCGGCTAAGAAGTACAACGGGAGCTATACCTGCATTTATGGCGAACTCTTGGAGACGAAGGAGAGGCTTCAATCTGCGCAGGATGACTACGCTGAGCTCCAAGGTCATATGGTGAGCAGTATGACCAAGATGTATGAAAATCTGAAGGCCCAAGTCTGGGTTCTTACTCCCGAGGTTGACCTTTCTCTTTTTAGCATGGACAACGTGGTGGAGGATGGCAAGATTATACCTGCTCCAGATGATGATGATGATGAGGGTCCTTCCCCTGCGCCCTCGGCCAATGCTTTTGCAGCTTCAGCCTCTTCAACTCTTTCCGCCGAGGTGGTCCCTTCTGAGCCCGAGCCTAACGTGGAGATCCTGAACGGGCTAGATAGGGTTGTCAATGCCACCCCGATTTTGACCATGCCTCCTCCTCCAAAGGATGATGCTACTGAGGCGAACTTGGATCCCTTATAATTCCCTTGTTGTGTCTTTGTTTTGCTTATATATTGGTATAGTTTGACCTATGGACTTGTTGAACTTGTTGGTTTTTGTAAGTTTCTGTGAATGACTTCTTTGATACTTTATTGCTTCTTAGCAAGTTTTATTTTAAAAATAAACACTTTGAACTCTTGGGTTGCCGTTTAGGCAGCCCTTGAGTTCTTAATGTTTTAATTTGTGTTGAATGATTTGACTTCGCTCATGTTGTTTTTCAACCTTTGTTTGGAGGTGCTTTGGGTTTCCTTGGTTTGAAACCCTTCAAGGTGGTGTTCACCTTTTGTGTTTCCCTTTTTAGCCTTCTGGTTGTGTCTTCTCTTTGGCCAGCTATATCGTCTTTGCAACTTGCCGTTCGGGCTTCTTAGTCGAATTCCAAACAATTTTGCCGTTCATGCACTTTTTTTTCTTTCAGATCGCGCCTTGTTGACATCGACCTTTATGGCTCCATTGTTCAGGCTTTTTTAGTCAGTTCCCAACAATAACTTTTATAGGTAGTGTTAGAACCATTTCTTGGTAGTTTGTTGGGATGACTTTCTACCTTCATTTTTAGACCGTGCTTCTTGCTTTAAGTAGAATCCTTTTCAGGACTTTGTACCTTTTTAGTTGAGCACTTTAGGCCCTAGTTTTTTTAACCTTTCTTTGGCCTTTGCAAGATGTTTTTGTCCCTTTTCAATGATCATTTCCTTGGTCTGACTTTTCTGTCGGGACTTCTTAAGTTATTTTTAATAATCCTATTTTTTAGTTAGACCTCATCAGGCCACTTTTTTTGGGTTACTTTTCATAACTTCTTGCATTAACTCGCTTGTATCGCTTTACCTTGCTGACCTCTTGTAATCGGGCGATGAATTTTGCATTTTATGAGTTTAGATTAATGTGTCTTGGTAGGAAATTTTTTTAGGAAATTGATAACTTTCATTCAAATAATAATGAGGTAAAAATATAAAAGTGTGTACATGTGAGTGCTTACCCTTTTAGGTCAGGAAGTTTTTTAGATCTCAGCCTGGCGCCTCGTTAAAAAACCTTTTTAGGAAAAAGAGTGTGCCTTGACCTGAGATCTTTACCATTTTCTAGCTATAGTACCTTCTTAGGTTACAGGTATGCCATGACCTTGGTAGCTCCCGCCCCTCGAGGTCGGACACCTTATAGTAGCCTTTTCCTAGTACTTCAATAACTCGGTATGGCCCTTTCCAGTTGGCTGCTAGCTTCTCTTCTCTTGACCGACCTGCTTCGATGTCATTTCGGATTAAGATGAGGTTGTTGTTGGCGAAGCTTTGCTGGATTACTGATAAACAAAATTTAGCATGCCGATTAAGAATTCAATAATGGATATGATCGTGAGTATAGTCTAATCGACATTCACAACTTCGCATCAAACAATCCTACAATCTATAACCGAGAGTACTAGTCTCCCGAGTCGTCCTCCCTTGAAATTGCTAGAGAATGCATATTATTGATTAGGAAGCTTTTACTCCATAACTAGTATTGGCATTTTATCAAACACTTGATGAGCAAGGATGAAAGACATAGTAAGATGATAGCCATAAACTTGATAGCTACGATTTAGGAAATTGCACAATCGGCAAAAATTCCTTCCGGCAAGTGCACCGGTTATCGTCAAGTAAAAACTCACAATAGAGTGAGGTCGAATCCCACAAGGATTGGTTGAATGAGCAATTCGGATTAGAAGTTTGTTCTAGTTGAGCGGAATCAAGATTTAGATGAGAATTGCGGAATCTTAAATTGCATGAATTAAAGAGCGAGAAGCTAAATTGCTGAAATTAAAAGGGGATGGGGGTGATTGCATGAATTTAATTGTAGAGTGTAAAGAGAAAGTGTAGATCAGAAATGGGGAATTCATTGGGTTTCAGGAGATATTGAGATCTCCGAATCAAAACATTTTTTATCCTTTCCTCAACCAATGCATTCATTGAATTTTGCTTGGCAATCTTATATGATTGGATCCCAATCCCTTGGCTCACCAATTCTCTCTAAAAACAAACAAATTCCCAATCCCTTGGTTTAAATGTTCATAAGAAGAGATGATGCTCGATCACTGATTATACCACACAGTTTCATGAACCACAATTTGGTAGGATTACATGTCACAATATCCATCCAAACCCCAATCCAATTCACTGTGAGAAAGCTTCTCTAGCATGAATCCTCCATTCCTTTCCCAAGGTTCCGAAGGATTCCAATTATGGATAGTTTCTTTCCCAAGACAACTAACCAATGGAATTAGATCGAGAAGCTTTCTAACAAAATTCAAGAGAAAAGATTGAAGAAGAAGATAAAAAGTATTATTGATTCATTGAATTACAATAGAGCTCCCTAACCCAATGAAAGGGGTTTAGTGAGTCATAGCTCTGAATTCAATTACACAAAGTAAAACTAAAAAAATCATCCCAAAGTCTCTAGTCCCGATCCCTTTTAACTTAAATTCTATCCTATTTATACACTTTCTAAAATGAGCTTCTGTTGTGCTTCTTGGGCTTTGAGGCCTTTCCTTGATTTCCTTTTGCTTTGGGTTTATGATCCATAATCCTGATGAGGCTGCTGATCCAATTCTGTGACATTCATTGAGCCAACTTAGTGATAATCAAGTAATGACACATGACTCAACAAATTGAAATTCCAGACTCATCAATTCTTCAGGCCCAATCCCATAAACCATGATATTCAATTGGGTTTCATACCAGAGTACATTTAAGTTAATGTTTGTGCTCAAATGCTAACTTAAACTGCAATATCTTTGGCCCAGAAACCTTTTCAATTAGTGGCGTTTAAGTTGTAGTTTAAGCTTAAACTGCAACTTAAACGTTGGACACTCTTGGAGGTGGTATAATTCAAGCACGTTTAAGCTTCAGTTTAAGGTTAAACTGAAGCTTAAACGTGGAAATGGAAGAAAGCAACCCTGGAGGGTAAAGTAGTCGAACACGTTTAAGCTTCAGTTTAAGGTTAAACTGAAGCTTAAACTTGGAAATGGAAGAAGGCAACCCTGGAGTGTGGAATTGTCGAACACGTTTAAGCTTCAGTTTAAGGTTAAAGTGAAGCTTAAACGTGGAAATGAAGAAAGCACCCTGGAGGATGGAATTGTCGAACACGTTTAAGCTCCAGTTTAAGCTTAAACTGGAGCTTAAACGTGGAAATGAAAAAAACAACCCTGGAGTGTGGATTTTGGTCGAACACGTTTAAGCTCCAGTTTAAGGTTAAACTGGAGCTTAAACGTGGAAATGGCTCCCTGGTGCATTTCTCATTTCTGGCGTTTAACTTCCAGTTTAAGGTTAAACTGGAGGTTAAACGCCACTTTCAGCTTTTCCTCAGCTTTCATGATTTTGGCGTTTAAGCTCCAGTTTAAGCTTAAACTGGAGCTTAAACTGGAGCTTAAACTCCACATGTGATATTCAAGCTTCCTTTATTGATTTTGTTGCTTCCTTGCCTAGCCTCTTCTTCCCTGAAATCATCCAAACAACTACATCAAAGTCTTGCAAAATTTCATGAGAAATCTTCCATTCATAGCATTCAAGTAATATAACTAAAAACTCATGGAATTTGCATCAAAATCATACTGTTTGGATGGTTCATTGCTTTGTTGTTCATTTAACCATTCTTGGTTACTTTAAGCTCAAGAAAATGCATAAAACAACTAAAACTAACAGAAAAATGCTAGTGAAACTAGCCTAAGATACCTTGGCATCACAATACCAAACTTAATACTTGCTTGTCCCTAAGCAAGTCTTGCGTTATTTGAGAAGAAAGTATGAAACAGAAAGCAATTACATTGGCTATATTAGCAAGCATTTGAAGTTCATCAGAAGGGTTTTATGCAGAAAGTTGCAGCATCACTTTTTCATTCTTATCAGGTAAGATTATCACTTTTTCATTGCATCCATCAAACACTGCTATGGCCTCTTGTTATTCTTATGTCCTTGGCACGTTTCCCTTCTTTGTTTTTCTTTTTCTTAGAGCTCCTTTGCTCCTTGTTTGCTCAGTGTCATGTGTTGCACAAGCCTTTGGCATTTTCTTTTTCTTATCAGTGCACTACACATGTCCACTACAGGCATTTTAGTTCACATTTCTTCTTGAGACATTGGTGCCCAGCACCTCTTTGTGTGACTAAATGTTTTGCATTTAGGTTGCTCTTGATAATGGACTTTTGGTTGATAATCCCGGGTTAGTTAACCCAAGTTACCAAGTGTTGAAACACTCCTCAGAACCTATTCATCCAAGCATATCCTTAATACATAAACACCACAGGCATTTGTCTCAGAAGTTCAAACCATTGGTGCCTAGCTTATTTTCTCAATTTTTTTTGCTTTTTGGTTGCCCTTTTTCAGTGGCTTTTTCTTCTTCTTTCTTTTTCATGGCCAAAGACATTTATTCATCAAGATCCATAGACAGTATTCAAACTTCTACACAAAAATGATAATTCTACACTCAATTTCCAGTGATCTGACTAAACAATCAAGCATGCATACCACCACTTAATTCTACTTGATTTGTCACTAATTGAGCCAAGTTACTTTTGTTCAAACTTTTCTTGTATTTTTGGAAACAGAACAAGCATGGCAAGCATTTATTTAAGAAGGTGAAGTTATATCCAAACATCTAGGCATTCACTTTATTCAAAGCAGTAAACCAACACTCATACTAAAACTTCACATTTCAGAAAGATTCAACAATTACAGTTTAAACCAGAACAAGCATGCTTTTGTTTGCCTTTTAAAGAATAGTCAAGGAACAACACCACCTTGTGAAATTTCTTGTTTTCTCTTTGTTGCCAGGAAACAATTTGATTTCTCCTTCTTCTCGTAGTTGTTGCTTCATGTTCTTTCTAAGATCCTTGTTTCCTTTCCTGCAAAGAGTGATGAAGTTGCTTGCTTCTCAAGCACTTGAGTGGTTAGCTCAACTATGTATGGGCAAGTGTCTGAGTCTTAAGTTGGTGTGTGAACACCAAACTTAGTCTCCTACTTACTCCTCTGCTCTTTGAATCCTTGAATTCTCCTTGGAATGAAGTTGCTGCTAAGGATTTTAGGCATTTCTGTGATTGCTTAGAATGGTTGTTCCTTTCATATAATTCAAAGGTTGTTGTGTTCAGTTGATCTGTATGGTGGAACACCAAACTTAGAGTCACACATTCCCCTTTGAATTATTGATCCACGAATTCATTGTTTGGTGTGAAACACCAAACTTAATTCTTTGCAATGCACAGAAACTACTTCACCTTTTTATTGAAACAAATAAAAGAAACAGCAAAGGAGTATTACCTCAGGTTGGGTTGCCTCCCAACAAGCGCTTCTTTAACGTCACTAGCTTGACGGTTGTCCCTTGTTAGGGTGGATTGTAGTGCTTGATGTCCTCTCCTCTCATTATGAAAACATCCCCATTTGATTCCTTCATGATTTCCAAATGTTCCATAGAAAGAACTTTCCTAATTGTGAACACTTGAGGGAGCTGGGAAGGAATGGTCTTGAGGCCAGGTGGGATTGGCAGATAATGACTTGATATCACTTTATCTCCCGGAGAGAAACCTTCAGTGGGAACTTTCTTTTTTCTCCACCCTCTTGGCAATTTCTTTACAATTCTTCCCTCTCTCTTGAGGATTTCTTCATTGACCCTTATGCCAGGAGGATCCTTCTGATTTGTTTCAATTGATTCTTGTGGCTTTAACTCTTGCAATTCTTGTTTGCCTTCCAAGGACTGTTTCAGAGTTTCAGCTGCTGGATTGCTTTCCTCCAAACACAGATGGCTACTATCATCCTTAGGCTTTTCAGGTTCTGGTTCAGGCTCAGATGCAGGTTTGAAAACATGGAAAATGAGCTGTTCATCATGTATTCTCAAAATTAGCTCTCCTTGTTCTACATCTATGAGCGCTCTAGCAGTGGCTAGAAATAGCCTTCCAAGAATGATAGGATGTAGGTAGCTTTCCTCCATATCCAAAATGACAAAGTCTGTGGGGAAGAAATAATTTCCCACTTTCACCAGCACATTCTCAACTACCCCTTCAGCTTACTTCTGAGTTTTGTCAGCCAGTTGTATGATTACATCAGTGGATCTCACCTCATTCAGTTGTAGCCTCTTCATAAGAGTCAGAGGCATCACATTTATGCTAGCTCCTAGATCACAGAATCCTCTGTCAATTTTTGTTTCCCCTATGATGCAGGGGATATGAAAACTTCCTGGGTCTGTTTTCTTAGAGACTATGTCCTTCTTGATGAGGGCACTGCATTCTTTGTTCATTATTACAGTTTGTCCTCCCTTCAAAACTCTTTTCTTGCTCAGCAATTCCTTCAAATACTTGATATGTGTAGGCATCTGCTGGAGAATCTCAAGAAAGGGAATATTGATCTGGAGAGACTTAAATGTCTCTAAAAACCTTGAATATGTTTTCCCTTTTTCACCTCCTCCTAACCTCTGAGGAAATGGTGCTTTTGGTTGGTATGTTTCCAGCATGCCTTTATTTTGCAGTTCCTTGGCTTGCTCAGTTTCACTTTCCTGCTTAGCTTCTTCCACACCTTCCTTCAAGATTTCTGGCTCCTGTTCTGAGGGTCTGATTCCTTCTTCTTCTGAGACTTCCTTCAATATGGTGATGGCCTTGCATTCTTCCCATTTCACTCCCTTTTGTTCCCCTTTAGGATTCTTTTCTGTGTCACTAGGGAACACTGCAGTTGACTTGGGGGCCTGTTGAGATAGCTCTCCTACTCGAGACTCCATCCTCTTGAGTTTTTCACCATGGTTCCTTAAGGTAGATCTCACATCATCCCTAAAGCTTTTCAACTCACTTATGTCCTGACCCATGTTTGCAAGCATTCCTTCTATCCTGTTTAATTGATCTTGAAATTGTTGGTTCGGATTAGGTTGGGCAGGTTGATTATCTTGGCCATGATATGGTGGTTGGGAGTAAGTGTTTTGTGTGGCTTGGTATGATCTTTGGTTGGAGTTTTGGTATGTGAAATTGTTATGTTGGTTGGGGTTGTAAGTTTTGTGGTTTTGTGGTTGGGTTTGCTGGTTTCCCCACCCAAAGTTTGGGTGGTTTTTCTAGCCTGGGTTGTAAGTGTTGGAATGCGGATCATATGGTTGCCTTTGTTGATTTCCCACATAGTTGGCCTCTTCCCAATCACCTCCTTCAATGCTTACTTCCTCTTGATCTTGTGTGTGTATTGCAGCCACTTGATTTGTTTCTAATTTCCTGGTGAGCTCTTCTAGTTGCTTGGCAAACACCTTGTTTTGGGCTAGAATTGTATCAACATGGTTCAGCGCCATGACTCCCTTAGTGTTGTGTCTCTCTGAAGCATAGTAGTACTCATTCTCAGCCACTGTCTCAATCACTTCAATGGCTTCTTCCACAGTCTTCTTCCTGTTCAATGAACCTCCTGATGAATGGTCTACAGCCTTCCTTGATTCATAAGAAAGTCCATCATAGAAAATATGCAATTGCACCCAGTCATGGAACATGTCTGGTGGGCACTTCCTTGTCAAATCCTTGAACCTATCCCATGCCTCGTAGAGAGTTTCACCATCTTGTTGTCTAAAAGTCTGAACCTCAGATCGAAGCCTATTGACCTTTTGTGGGGGGTAGAAACGTGCCAGAAACTTGCTTTCCACCTCATCCCAGGTTGTTAGGCTCCCCCTTGGAAATGATTCCAGCCACTTAGCTGCCTTGTCCCTAAGTGAAAATGGGAACAAGAGCAGTTTATAGGCATCTTCCTGGACTCCATTAGACTTCATAGTGTCGCAAATTCTCAGGAATTTTGTGAGATGTTGGTTTGGGTCTTCATTAGCACTCCCACCAAATGAACAATGATCCTCCACCAGTGATATTAGCTGTGGTTTGAGTTCAAAATTGTTGGCTTGAATGGGTGGTTTCTGAATGCTGCTACCACAATTCCCAGAGGTTGGGTTTATGTATGAACCAAAAACCCTCCTCTCGGGAATGGCATTGTTTCCATCAGCTCTCTCATGGTTGTGAACTTCTCTATCCATGTTGAGATCTAGAGCTTCCTCAAAATTGTCCTCAAATTCTCCTTCAGATTCTTCTTCTCCCAGTACTCTCTTCTTTCTTGCTTCCCTTCTAAGTTTATGAAGGGTCCTCTCTGGTTCGGTATATGGAGGAGTTGATGTCTCTCCTCTCCTACCTGTCATACAAGAACACAGCACAGGCAACAAACAAGTGAAATACTCTTGGTTAATGGAAGAGTATGGTTAGAGCAGTTGAGGAATTAATTCAAATAGTTAGTGGGTCAGTGAGTTAGTTGCTTGAATTTAAAGACATAAAGAAAGAAAGCAAGTAACAGAGTGCAGAAATTAAAATTCAACAAGTAACTTGAACTGAATTAACAAAATAAGAAAAATGCTCAATCTAGTTAACTTCCAATTTGAGAATTGTCAATCGAAAACCAATCCCCGGCAACGGCACTATAAACTTGATAGCCATAAACTTGATAGCTACGATTTAGGAAATTGCACAATCGGCAAAAATTCCTTCCGGCAAGTGCACCGGTTATCGTCAAGTAAAAACTCACAATAGAGTGAGGTCGAATCCCACAAGGATTGGTTGAATGAGCAATTCGGATTAGAAGTTTGTTCTAGTTGAGCGGAATCAAGATTTAGATGAGAATTGCGGAATCTTAAATTGCATGAATTAAAGAGCGAGAAGCTAAATTGCTGAAATTAAAAGGGGATGGGGGTGATTGCATGAATTTAATTGCAGAGTGTAAAGAGAAAGTGTAGATCAGAAATGGGGAATTCATTGGGTTTTAGGAGATATTGAGATCTCCGAATCAAAACATTTTTTATCCCTTCCTCAACCAATGCATTCATTGAATTTTGCTTGGCAATCTTATATGATTGGATCCCAATCCCTTGGCTCACCAATTCTCTCTAAAAACAAACAAATTCCCAATCCCTTGGTTTAAATGTTCATAAGAAGAGATGATGCTCGATCACTGATTATACCACACAGTTTCATGAACCACAATTTGGTAGGATTACATGTCACAATATCCATCCAAACCCCAATCCAATTCACTGTGAGAAAGCTTCTCTAGCATGAATCCTCTATTCCTTTCCCAAGGTTCCGATGGATTCCAATTATGGATAGTTTCTTTCCCAAGACAACTAACCAATGGAATTAGATCGAGAAGCTTTCTAACAAAATTCAAGAGAAAAGATTGAAGAAGAAGATAAAAAGTATTATTGATTCATTGAATTACAATAGAGCTCCCTAACCCAATGAAAGGGGTTTAGTGAGTCATAGCTCTGAATTCAATTACACAAAGTAAAACTAAAAAAAATCATCCCAAAGTCTCTAGTCCCGATCCCTTTTAACTTAAATTCTATCCTATTTATACACTTTCTAAAATGAGCTTCTGTTGTGCTTCTTGGGCTTTGAGGCCTTTCCTTGATTTCCTTTTGCTTTGGGTTTATGATCCATAATCCTGATGAGGCTGCTGATCCAATTCTGTGACATTCATTGAGCCAACTTAGTGATAATCAAGTAATGACACATGACTCAACAAATCGAAATTCCAGACTCATCAATTCTTCAGGCCCAATCCCATAAACCATGATATTCAATTGGGTTTCATACCAGAGTACATTTAAGTTAATGTTTGTGCTCAAATGCTAACTTAAACTGCAATATCTTTGGCCCAGAAACCTTTTCAATTAGTGGCGTTTAAGTTGCAGTTTAAGCTTAAACTGCAACTTAAACGTTGGACACTCCTGGAGGTGGTATAATTCAAGCACGTTTAAGCTTCAGTTTAAGGTTAAACTGAAGCTTAAACGTGGAAATGGAAGAAAGCAACCCTGGAGGGTAAAGTAGTCGAACACGTTTAAGCTTCAGTTTAAGGTTAAACTGAAGCTTAAACTTGGAAATGGAAGAAGGCAACCCTGGAGTGTGGAATTGTCGAACACGTTTAAGCTTCAGTTTAAGGTTAAACTGAAGCTTAAACGTGGAAATGAAGAAAGCACCCTGGAGGATGGAATTGTCGAACACGTTTAAGCTCCAGTTTAAGCTTAAACTGGAGCTTAAACGTGGAAATGAAAAAAACAACCCTGGAGTGTGGATTTTGGTCGAACACGTTTAAGCTCCAGTTTAAGGTTAAACTGGAGCTTAAACGTGGAAATGGCTCCCTGGTGCATTTCTCATTTCTGGCATTTAACTTCCAGTTTAAGGTTAAACTGGAGGTTAAACGCCACTTTCAGCTTTTCCTCAGCTTTCATGATTTTGGCGTTTAAGCTCTAGTTTAAGCTTAAACTGGAGCTTAAACTGGAGCTTAAACTCCACATGTGATATTCAAGCTTCCTTTATTGATTTTGTTGCTTCCTTGCCTAGCCTCTTCTTCCCTGAAATCATCCAAACAACTACATCAAAGTCTTGCAAAATTTCATGAGAAATCTTCCATTCATAGCATTCAAGTAATATAACTAAAAACTCATGGAATTTGCATCAAAATCATACTGTTTGGATGGTTCATTGCTTTGTTGTTCATTTAACCATTCTTGGTTACTTTAAGCTCAAGAAAATGCATAAAACAACTAAAACTAACAGAAAAATGCTAGTGAAACTAGCCTAAGATGCCTTGGCATCATAAGAATGAGAAGAAATTAGAATTAAAAGCACTTCAACGCAAGAAATTAACAATAATTAACAAAGAGCAACAATAGAAATGAACTTCTCAAGAAATTGATAGAATCCAAAACTACAAAGTTGAATCTAGGATCTATGAGAATTGATCAATTACAAGCACTAATTGAGATTAGAGAAGAAGATCTATAATAGGAACAAAGTAAATTGAGAATTGCAAGTTGATCTCACCAAAGAGTGATTGAGAATTCAGAAATTGAAGAAGATGAACCCTAATGAGAGCTTGAGATCTCTCTCTCTACCCAAGAGTGTAACTACCACAAGGAGAAAAATCTAGAAACATGTAAAAATGAGCTAAAAGTCCCTTAACCCTTTAACCCCTGGTCTTTTAAGCTTTTCCCACCAAGGCATTTTCCCAAAGTGGGATCTCCAACTGTCTCCATGCCCAGGTCACGTGACCCCTTAAAAAAAAAATCATATTCGAGCATCGGCGCGCTCGCGCAAAGTACGCGCGCGCCACTGGGCCATCTCGAAATTCGAGCGGACGCGTGACGTACGCGTGCGCGTCCATGGTGGTCATGGCTCAGCCGCTACACGTGCCGGCTCGTGGCTTGACTTCTGACTTTGGCTTCTGGCTGCGCAATCCACGAGGGCGCGCCAAGTACGCGCACGCGCCCTTGCTGAAGTTCCCAAGCCTCAATTTCTCATGCTCCCCTCTTTTGCACCCACTTTCCTTTTCTCCTCCGGGTCATCCATGCCCTATATCCTGAAACCACTTAACACACAGGTCACGGCATCGAATGGCACCAATAAAAGAATAGAAATGTATCTAGTTTAGTGCAAAATAGGCATGCTTTCATCCATAAGGCAAAAAGTAGGGGATAAACACAAAACCGTGTATTTTCATATGAAAAGCGTATGGAATCGTCGATAAAACCCCTGAAATCGATACAAGATAAACCCTAAAATTGGGGTTTATCAACCTCCCCATACTTAGATTCTAGCATGTCCTCATGCTTAGAGAAATGTAAAAGAAACCAAAGGATCATAAAGGTATAGGACTCATGAGGTGCAACCTACTTACATGAATGCAACTATGACTAGTGCTACTATCTACTTGGTTAGGAACAAATCAACCTTCCTAAGATACGTTCAAGCATGTAGGACAAGCTAGTGGGCAATACATGGGACTTACCAATTTTTAGTCATCAAGTGCAATATACGCAACTTTGCATGAAGAACGCTCGTGAGAGTCGGGAACAAGAATTAGAGCCTTCGAACCCTCACCGGAAGTGTTTACACTCTATTCGCTCAAGTGTTTAGGGTTGATTCTCTCAATTTTCTCCTAATCATGCTTTCCAAGATTTGTTTTCCATCTAACAATCAACATTTATTCCATGCATGTGTACAAATATCATGAGGTCTTGTCTTTAGGTTGTAATGGGGCTAGGGTCAAGGTAGGATGCATATTTGGTCAAGTGAGCGTGGGATTTGAATCTTTGATAAGCTTAAGCTTCCCGCCTTACTTATGACATCCTATACAATTTCAAAGCTAGCCTAACTACCCATTTTGCACTCTTTCACATACTCATGTATCTCTTTTCGTTTCACAACACTCATGCATTGATTTTATTGAGCTACACTTTGCCTTGGGGCATTTTGTCCCCCCTTTTTTTTCTTTCTTTCTTTTTCTTCTTTTTTCTTTCTTTTTCTATTTTTTTCTTTTCTTTTTTTATACAAGAGCATCAATGCATAAGGTCTATACATTTGATCAATGCATGAGCATGTACCCAATTCCTAATATTTTCAATAAAAATACAAAACTACCCTTTTATTCACCCAATGTCCCAAGATTCCCACACTTGAATGATACTCACACACACTTGCCTAAGCTAATCAAAGATTCAAATTAAGGACATTTATTGTTTTCCACTTTAGGCTTGTAATGTGCTAAAATTAAGAACAAGTGGGTTAATCGTAGGCTCAAATTGGCTAACAAAGGGGGATAAAAGGTACGGCTATTTGGGGTAAGTGAGTTAGATGAAATGATGGCCTCAATCATATAAATGCATGAATGCAAGGAATAATGGACATATAGACTCAAACAAAGCAAGGATCACACTTATAAAGAGAAAATAATTGCACACAAGAATGAGAATAAATGACTATAAGATGTAGCCACAAAACAAGGCTCAAAGCTTACTAGCTTGTGTTCTTAGCTCAAAATTCATGTTCCAAAGTACAATCTTCAAGCAAGTTTAGCACCAAACTATTCAAAATTGGCAATGTCAAGGTTGCCCCAAAATCTTGATTTTGCCCTAAAGTATTAGTTTCCTAGGAGGAAGTTCATTGTTCCAACCAAGCAAATTTATCATGCAAATGGTGTCGAAGAAAGCCTAATTATGCAACCTATCCTAACTATAACGGAGTTCAAAAATTTATTCGGGTGTTACTGATGAGCGGATAATTTGTATACTTTTTGGCATTGTTTTTAGTATGTTTTTGGTATGATATAGTTAGTTTTTAGTATATTTTTAGTAGTTTTTAGTTAAAATTCTCTTTTCTGGACTTTACTATGAGTTTGTGTGTTTTTCTGTGATTTCAGGTATTTTCTGGCTGAAATTGAGGGACCTGAGCAAAAATCTGATTCAGAGACCAAAAAGGACTGCAGATGCTGTTGGATTCTGACCTCCCTGCACTCGAAGTGGATTTTCTGGAGCTACAGAAGCCCAATTGGCGCGCTCTCAACGGCGTTGGAAAGTAGACATCCTGGGCTTTCCAGCAATATATGATAGTCCATACTTTGCCCAAGATTTGATGGCCCAAACCGGCGTTCAAAGTCACCTCAAGAAATTCCAGCGTTAAACGCTGGAACTGGCACCCAAATGGGAGTTAAACGCCCAAACTGGCACTAAAGCTGGCGTTTAACTCCAAGAAGAGTCTCTACACGAAATTTGCTTCATTGCTCAGCCCAAGCACACACCAAGTGGGCCCGGAAGAGGATTTTTATGTCATTTACTCATTTCTGTACACCTTAGGCTACTAGTTTCTTATAAGTAGGACCTTTTACTATTGTATGAAGATCTTTTGATCACTTTAGATCTTAAGAGGACTTTGGTAGCTATCTTCATTTTTATGCTATCTTAGATCATTGGGAGGCTGGCCATTCGGCCATGCCTAGACCTTATGCTTATGTATTTTCAACGGTGGAGCTTCTACACACCATAGATTAAGGTGTGGAGCTCTGCTGTACCTCGAGTATTAATGCAATTACTATTGTTCTTCCATTCAATTCCGCTTGTTCTTGTTCCAAGATATCACTTGTTCTTCAACTTGATGAAGGTGATGATTGACGCCCATCACCATTCTCACTCATGAACAAAGTGACTGACAACCACTCTTGTTCTACAAGCATTTGAGGCTTGGTGAATATCTCTTGGATTCCTGATTGCACGATGCATGGTTGATCGCCTGAAAACCGAGTGCTCGCCTGACAAACGAGCCAACCATTCCGTGAGATCAGAGTCTTCGTGGTATAGGCAGGACCTGATGGCGGCATTCAAGAGAATCCGGAAGGTCTAAACCTTGTCTGTGGTATTCTGAGTAGGATTCAATGATTGAATGACTGTGACGTGCTTCAAACCTGTAACCTACTGGGCGTTAGTGACAGACGCAAAAGAGTGATTCTATTCCGGTAGGGGAGGGAACCAAACCGGTGATTAGCCGCACTGTGACAGAGTGCATGAGCATTAGTTTTCACTGCGAGGATGGGAGGTAGCTGCTGACAACAGTGAAACCCTACACGAGCTTGCCATGGAAAGGAGTAAGAAGAATTGGATGAAGGCAGTAGGAAAGCAGAGAGACGGAAGGGAAGGCGTCTTCATACGCTTATCTGAAGTTCCTACCAATGAATTACATAAGTATCTCTATCTTTACCTTTGTGTTATTTTCGTTCATCACTATATCCATTTGAGTTTGCCTGACTAAGATTTACAAGATGACCATAGCTTGCTTCAATACTAACAATCTCCGTGGGATCGACCCTTACTCACGTAAGGTTTATTACTTGGACGACCCAGTGCACTTGCTGGTTAGTTGTGCGAAGTTGTGTAATGCCATGGTACTGAGCTTCCACGTTTTTGGAGCCATTACCGGGGATTATGAGAGTTGTGAAAAAGTAATGTTCACAATTTCGCGCACCAAGTTTTTGGCGCCGTTGCCGGGGATTGTTCTAGTTTTGAGCAAGCCTTTTGCCCGGTAACATTAATGCCAAAATCCGGCAACAGCACCAAGTTTTTGGCGCCGTTGCCGGGGATTGTTCAAGTTTTGAGCAAGCTTTTGGTAACATCAGTGCCAAGATCCGGCAACAACACCAGGTTTTTGGCGCCGTTGCCGGGGATTGTTCAAGTTTTGAGCAAGCTTTTGGTAACATCAGTGCCAAAATCCGGCAGCAACATCAAGTTTTGGTGTTATTGCCCGGGATTGTTCAGGCTGGACAACTGACGGTTCATCTTGTTGCTTAGATTAGGTATTTATTTTTTCGAAATTCTTGAAGATGAGTTCTAGAGTTTCATGATGATTTGTTGAAATCTGGCTGGCTGAGAAGCCATGTCTAATCTCATTGGACCGAGGTTTCAACTTATCACCACAAGAGCTTGTTGATTTCTATCTATCTTGCTTTTGGAGCAGTGATCTGCTAAGGCTTGGCTGGCCTCTGGCCATGTCTAGTGTTTTGGACCGAAGCTTTCTCTGAAAGCTTGGCTGGCTGTGAAGCCATGTCTAATTCCTGGACCGGAGTCTTAGACTAACATTGCACTGGTTCCTGGAATTCTCATTAAGAATTTTGATATCTTTTTCCACTTAATTTTCGAAAAAAACACAAAAAAAATTTTACAAAATTTTAAAATCCAAAAATATTTCTTGTTTAAGTCTAGTGTCTCATCATAAGTTTGGTGTCAATTGCATGCATTCATATGTCTAAGTGATCTTCAAGATGTTCTTGATGATTTACTTGCTCTGATCTTTGAAATTCTATTGACTTGATTGTTTTGTGTGTCTCATATGCATTTCCATTTTGTTAGTGTCAGTGGTATACAAACTGCTAAGTTTGGTGTCTTGCATGCATTGTTATTTGATTCTTGTTGCATTTTGGTTTGACCTTATTATTAAAAATCCAAAAATATTTTTAATTTGTGTCTTTTCAAGTCAATAATACAGAGAATTAAAGATTCAGAACATACAGCAGAGGAATTGCACAGAAAAAGCTGGGCGTTCAAAACGCCCAGTGAAGAAGGACAGACTGGCGTTTAAACGCCAGCCAGGGTACCTGGTTGGGCGTTTAATGCCCAAAAGGGGTGCATTTTGGGCGTTAAACGCCAGAATGGATACCATTCTGGGCGTTTAACGCCAGGATGGCTAAAGGGGGAAGATTTTGTTTTCAAATCAATTTTTTTCTAAGTTTTCAAAATTTCTTCCAAATCAAATCTTTTTCAAATCAATTTTTCAATCAAATCTTTTTCAAAATTAACTTCTTTCCTTTTTCAAAGAAACTTACTATCAATTAATGATTTGATTCAACATTTCAAGTATGTTGCCTTTTCTGTTGAGAAAGGTTTAATGTTTGAATCATATCTTTTCTAGTTAAGTCAAGTTTTTAATTTTCAAATCAAATCTTTTTAAAATGTTTTTCAAATCATATCTTCTCAATCACATCTTTTTAAAACCAATCATATCTTCTTAACCACATCTTTTTCAAAATAGTTTTCAATCAAATGTTTCTGATTTCTAATTTCAAAATCTTTTTCAAAAATCATTTGATTTCTTTTCCCTTTTCATTTTCGAAAATTAAGTAATGTTTTTCAAAAATATTTTTTTTAATTTTCCACTTAATTTTCGAAAATGACTTCCCTCCTTCTCACATCCTTCTATTTATGGACTAACACTTTCCCTTAATGCAAAATTCGAACTTCATCTCCTTTGTTAAGTTCGAATTTTCCACTTCTGTCTTCCACTCTTCTTTTCCCTCTGACACTTAAAGGAATCTCTATACTGTGACATAGAGGATTCCACATTTTCTTGTTCCCTTCTCTTTCTTATGAGCAGGAGCAAAGACAAAGGCATTCTTGTTGAGGCTGATCCTGAACCTGAAAGGACCTTGAAGAGAAAGCTAAGAGAAGCCAAAGCACAACTCTCTTTAGAGCACCTGGACGAACTCTTCAAGGAAGAAGAACAAATGGCAGCCGAAAACAACAACAATGCCAACAATGCAAGGAAGGTGCTGGGTGACTTTACTGCACCTACTCCCGACTTCTATGGGAGAAGCGTCTCTATCCCTGCCATTGGAGCAAACAACTTTGAGCTTAAGCCTCAATTAGTTTCTCTAATGCAACAGAATTGCAAGTTCCATGGACTTCCATTGGAAGATCCTCATCAGTTTTTAGCTGAGTTCTTGCAAATCTGTGACACAGTCAAGACTAATGGGGTTGACCCTGAGGTCTACAGACTGATGCTATTCCCTTTTGCTGTAAGAGACAGAGCTAGAACATGGTTGGATTCTCAACCTAAAGAAAGCCTGGACTCTTGGGAAAAGCTAGTCAATGCCTTCTTGGCAAAGTTCTTTCCACCTCAAAAATTGAGTAAGCTTAGAGTGGAAGTCCAAACCTTCAGACAGAAGGAAGGAGAATCCCTCTATGAAGCTTGGGAAAGATACAAACAATTGATCAGAAAGTGTCCCACTGATATGCTTTCTGAATGGAGCATCATAGGTATTTTCTATGATGGTCTCTCTGAACTGTCCAAGATGTCCTTGGATAGCTCTTCTGGAGGATCTCTTCATCTGAAGAAGACGCCTACTGAAGCTCAAGAACTGATTGAAATGGTTGCACATAACCAATTCATGTACACTTCTGAAAGAAATCCTGTGAACAATGGGACTAGTCAGAAGAAAGGAGTTCTTGAGATTGACACTCTGAATGCCATATTGGCTCAGAATAAAATATTGACCCAACAAGTCAATATGATTTCTCAAAGTCTGTCTGGAATGCAAAATGCACCAAGCAGTACTAAGGAAGCTTCATCTGAGGAAGAAGCTTATGATCCTGAGAACCCTTCAATAGAAGAGGTGAATTACATGGGAGAACCCTATGGAAACACCTATAATCCTTCATGGAGGAATCATCCAAATCTTTCATGGAAGGATCAACAGAGACCCCAACAAGGTTTCAATAACAATAATGGTGGAAGAAACAGGTTTAGCAATAGCAAGCCTTTTCCATCATCTTCTCAGCAACAGACAGAGAGTTCCAAGCAGAATAATTCTGACTTGGCAACCATGGTCTCTGATCTAATCAAAACCACTCAAAGTTTTATGACTGAAACTAGATCTTCCATTAGGAATCTGGAAGGACAAGTGGGTCAGCTGAGCAAGAAAATTACTGAACTTCCTCCAAGCACTCTCCCAAGCAATACTGAAGAAAATCCAAAAGGAGAGTGCAAGGCCATCAATATGGCCGAATTCTGGGAGGAAGGAGAGGCAGTGAACGCCACTGAGGAAGGCCTCACTGGACGCCCACTGACCTCCAATGAGTTCCTCAATGAGGAACCATGGGAATCTGAGGCTCAAGATGAGACCATAGAGATTCCATTGGACTTACTTCTGCCATTCATGAGCTCTGATGAGTATTCTTCCTCTGAAGAGGATGAGTATGTCACTGAGGAGCAAGTTGCTAAATACCTTGGAGCAATCATGAAGCTAAATGACAAGTTATTTGGAAATGAGACTTGGGAGGATGAACTCCCTTTGCTCACCAAAGAACTGGATAACTTGTCTAGGCAGCAATTACCTCAAAAGAGGCAGGACCCTGGGAAGTTTTCTATACCTTGTACCATAGGCACCATGACCTTCAAGAAGGCCTTGTGTGACTTAGGATCAAGCGTAAACCTCATGCCCCTCTCTGTAATGGAGAAATTAGGGATCTATGAGGTACAAGCTGCAAAAATCTCACTAGAGATGGCAGACAACTCAAGAAAACAAGCTTATGGACTTGTAGAGGATGTTTTGGTGAAGATTGAAGACCATTACATCCCTACTGATTTCATAGTCCTAGAGACTGGGAAATGCATGGATGAATCCATCATCCTTGGCAGACCCTTCCTAGCCACAGCAAAGGCTGTGATTGATGTTGATAGAGGAGAGTTGATCATTCAAGTGAATGAAGAATCCTTGGTGTTTAAGGCCCAAGGATATACCTCTGTCATCATGGAGAGGAAGCATGAAGGGCTTCTCTCAAAACAGAGCCAAACAGAGCCCCCACAACCAAACTCTAAGTTTGGTGCTGGGAGGCCACAACCAAACTCTAAGTTTGGTGTTGAACCCCCACATTCAAACTCTAAGTTTGGTGTTGGGAGGTTCCAACACGGTTCTGAGCATTTCTGAGGCTCCATGAGAGTCCTCTGTCAAGCTAATGACAATAAAGAAGCGCTTGTTGGGAGGCAACCCAATGTTTTATAATTAATTATTTTCTTTTGTTATTTTATCTTTTTTGTAGGTTGATGATCATAAGAAGTCACAAAAACAATGAAAAAAGCAAAAACAGAATGAAAAACAGGAAGAAAAACAGCACACCCTGGAGGAAGATGCTGCTGGCGTTCAAACGCCAGTAAGACTAGCAGTTGGGCGTTTAACGCCCAGTCTGGCACCCTTCTGGGCGTTTAACGCCAGAAAGGGGCACCAGACTGGCGTTAAACGCCAGTAAAGGGCAAGAACCTGGCGTTAAACGCCAGGAATGGGCACCAGCCCGGCGTTTAACGCCAGAAATGGCTCAAAACGTGGATTTTGATGCCATTTGGTGCAAGGATGCCTTTTCCTTGACACCACAGGATCTGTGGACCCCACAGGACCCTACCATCACTCTCTCTCTTCTTCCCCCATTCACCAATCACCTCAACACCTCTTCCCCAAAAACCCCTCACCTATCAAATCCCATCTTTCTCTTCACCACTCACATCCATCCTTCATAAACCCCCACTAGCAACCGGTCCGAAGTTACCATAGACCGGGCCATCATGATCCATAGCATCATGATTGGAGAAGAAGTAGAAGTTCATGAGGTTATAGCCCAAGAACTCTATAAAGTGGCGGACAAGACCTCCACCTTGGCAAGGTTAGCCTTTCCTCATCTCATTTGTCACCTCTGTTATTCAGTTGGAGTTGACATAGAGGGAGACATCCCCATTGATGAGGACAAGCCCATCACCAAGAAAAGGATGGAGTACACAAGAGATTCCACTCATCATGAAATCGCTGAAATTCCTCAAGGGATGAATTTTCCTCCACAAAACTATTGGGAGCAACTACACACCTCCCTAGGAGAGTTGAGTTCCAACATGGGACAACTAAGGGTGGAGCATCAAGAACACTCCATCATCCTTCATGAGATTAGAGAAGATCAAAGAATCATGAGGGAGGAGCAACAAAGACAAGGAAGAGACATTGAGGAGCTCAAGCACTCCATAGGATCTTCAAGAGCAAGAAAGAGCCGCCATCACTAAGGTGGACCCGTTCTTTGATTTCCTTGTTATTTGTTCTTTTGTTTTTCGAAAATTTATGCTTATGTTTATCCATGTTTGTGTCCTGTGATCATTAGTGTCTTAGTGTCTATGCCTTAAAGTTATGAATGTCCTATGAATCCATCACTTTTCTTGAATAAAAATGTGTTTAATTGAAAAAGGAAGAATTGCATGAATTTTGAATTTTATAATAGTTTAATTATTTTGATGTGGTGGTAATATTTTTGTTCTCTGAATGTATGCTTAAACAGTGCATATATATCTTGAATTTGTGGTTCATGAATGCTGGCTCTTGAAAGAATGATGAAAAAGGAGACATGTTACTGAGGATCTGAAAAATCATAAAAATGATTCTTGAAGCAAGAAAAAGCTATTCAAAAAAAAAATCGAAAAAAAAAGAAAAAGAAAAAGAAAAACGAAAAAAATAGAGAATAAAGAGTTGTGATCCAAGGCAAATAAGAGTGTGCTTAAGAACCCTGGACACCTCTAATTGGGGACTTTAGCAAAGCTGAGTCACAATCTGAAAAGGTTCACCCAATTATGTGTCTGTGGCATGTATGTATCCGGTGGTAATACTGGAAGACAGAGTGCTTTGGGCCACAGCCAAGACTCAATAAATAGCTATGTTCAAGAATCATCATACTTCACTAAGAGAATCATTAGCACTATCTGGACTCTGAGTTCCTAAAGAAGCCAACCATTCTGAATTTCAAAGGATAGAGTGAGATGCCAAAACTATTCAGAAGCAAAAAGTTAAAAGCCCCGCTCATCTAATTAATACTGATCTTCACAGATGTTTTTGGAATTCATTGCATATTCTCTTCTTTTTATCTTATTTGATTTTCAGTTGCTTGGGGACAAGCAACAATTTAAGTTTGGTGTTGTGATGAGCGGATAATTTGTATACTTTTTGGCATTGTTTTTAGTATGTTTTTGGTATGATATAGTTAGTTTTTAGTATATTTTTATTAGTTTTTAGTTAAAATTCTCTTTTCTGGACTTTACTATGAGTTTGTGTGTTTTTCTGTGATTTCAGGTATTTTCTGGCTGAAATTGAGGGACCTGAGCAAAAATCTGATTCAGAGACCAAAAAGGACTGCAGATGCTGTTGGATTCTGACCTCCCTGCACTCGAAGTGGATTTTCTGGAGCTACAGAAGCCCAATTGGCGCGCTCTCAACGGCGTTGGAAAGTAGACATCCTGGGCTTTCCAGCAATATATGATAGTCCATACTTTGCCTAAGATTTGATGGCCCAAACCGGCGTTCAAAGTCACCTCAAGAAATCCCAGTGTTAAACGCTGGAACTGGCACCCAAATGGGAGTTAAACGCCCAAACTAGCACTAACGCTGGCGTTTAACTCCAAGAAGAGTCTCTACACGAAATTTGCTTCATTGCTCAGCCCAAGCACACACCAAGTGGGTCCGGAAGAGGATTTTTATGTCATTTACTCATTTCTGTACACCTTAGGCTACTAGTTTCTTATAAGTAGGACCTTTTTACTATTGTATGAAGATCTTTTGATCACTTTAGATCTTAAGAGGACTTTGGTAGCTATCTTCATTTTTATGCTATCTTAGATCATTGGGAGGCTGGCCATTCGGCCATGCCTAGACCTTATGCTTATGTATTTTCAACGGTGGAGCTTCTACACACCATAGATTAAGGTGTGGAGCTCTGCTGTACCTCGAGTATTAATGCAATTACTATTGTTCTTCCATTCAATTCCGCTTGTTCTTGTTCCAAGATATCACTTGTTCTTCAACTTGATGAAGGTGATGATTGACGCCCATCACCATTCTCACTCACGAACAAAGTGACTGACAACCACTCTTGTTCTACAAGCATTTGAGGCTTGGTGAATATCTCTTGGATTCCTGATTGCACGATGCATGGTTGATCGCCTGACAACCGAGTGCTCGCCTGACAAACGAGCCAACCATTCCGTGAGATCAGAGTCTTCGTGGTATAGGCAGGACCTGATGGCGGCATTCAAGAGAATCCGGAAGGTCTAAACCTTGTCTGTGGTATTCTGAGTAGGATTCAATGATTGAATGACTGTGACGTGCTTCAAACCTGTAACCTACTGGGCGTTAGTGACAGACGCAAAAGAGTGATTCTATTCCGGTAGGGGAGGGAACCAAACCGGTGATTAGCCGCACTGTGACAGAGTGCATGAGCATTAGTTTTCACTGCGAGGATGGGAGGTAGCTGCTGACAACAGTGAAACCCTACACGAGCTTGCCATGGAAAGGAGTAAGAAGAATTGGATGAAGGCAGTAGGAAAGCAGAGAGACGGAAGGGAAGGCGTCTTCATACGCTTATCTGAAGTTCCTACCAATGAATTACATAAGTATCTCTATCTTTACCTTTGTGTTATTTTCGTTCATCACTATATCCATTTGAGTTTGCCTGACTAAGATTTACAAGATGACCATAGCTTGCTTCAATACTAACAATCTCCGTGGGATCGACCCTTACTCACGTAAGGTTTATTACTTGGACGACCCAGTGCACTTGCTGGTTAGTTGTGCGAAGTTGTGTAATGCCATGGTACTGAGCTTCCACGTTTTTGGAGCCATTACCGGGGATTATGAGAGTTGTGAAAAAGTAATGTTCACAATTTCGCGCACCAGTTACCTACGGAGATCAGTCGGCCGACCTCCCCACACTTAAAACGTAGAACGGTCCTCCGTGCTATAGGTGATGCGCAATGGGTGGCCGAGTCCTGAGTGTCCTTCATCTCCGTTGTCATCACTATGTCCGCTTGAAGTAGCGATAGATGTGGAGATATCCGGTTCCTCTATAGGCGGGGTGACAATGCTTAGAAGCTTCTTCACGTGAGCATATCGGCGCTGGTTACGCCTCTCATAACGGTCCAATTTCTTGTGAAGGTCTTCAAGGCGTTGGGTGGCTGATTTTTGTGGTGCGGATGAAGTAGTGGTGTTGCGAGTTGGTGTGAATGATCCAAGGTCCTTGGTGACTTCTGGCGGCTTGAGGCACCTCTTGGTCGGAATAACATCGCCCTCGACCGGGATTGAGGTCCTCCTATCCTTAGCCTCTCGGTGGATACCGGCTGCCGCTATTAATTCGGTCACCATAGCGGGGAAGGGTAAGTTTCCCTTAACATGAATGCGCCCCATGGATTGGCGAATGGCATGCGGAATGTCAACCGGTTTCTCGGTTAGGATGCACCATACCAATAAGGCAAGCTCGGCGGTAATGGATGACCCATGGGTGCTTGGTAGCATGTAGTGAGCTAGGATTTGGGCCTACGCCGCAGCTTCTTGAGTGAGGAAATGTGCATCTAAACCCTTTGGTCTTTGCTTTATGGTTCCCCAAATTCAACATGCTACGGTTAAAGCTATTACGCGGAGGACCTCGCTCCAATCGAACTCACGTTCGTTGCATGCTGCCAAGACTTCTTGATAGGCATCATATCCATCCGCTAATGGTCCAATGTTGAGTACTCATTGGATGGCCTCCCCCGTGACTGGCACTTGCTTTCGGCGCACAAAGATTGAAGTGAGAAGGGGTGAGTGGTAGTTAGAGTAGAATTCCACCACCCATGATAAATTGACCTCCTTTGGTTGCCTCAGGAGGAACCTCCATTGCCTCCGGTCAATGTGTGGTATCATTATCGGAGTGAGGTGGGCCGGTAGGACTACAAGGGGCTCCGGGTGATAATTCCGCTCAATCATCCTTGAGTAAACAAGTTCACAGTAGCGGTTAGGGAACTTGTTGGGGTCCTTTGGAGGGTTGTCCTTCTCTAGAGCATCAACGGGACCCTTAACCTTCTTTAGGAGGGGCTTGGCTGTTGGTTCTTGGCGCGCTCTATTGGTGGTTAGCTTCTTCGGGGCTTTCCCTTTGTTCTTTTTGATGACCATCCTGCGATAGTAGAGAATAGAGATGATATCAGGCCCAAGGAAGTGTAATAAAATGGGATTATGCAAGTGAGAAATTGTGCCCTAAGAGTATGGGTATCGTCATTACATGACAGCTGCAACATGTAACTAAGATAATATTTGATAAGCAAGGCAAATCACTGGCATGTGGTATAGGGGTAGTGTAAGCATGCAAGTAAAAGGCATGAGAAGTATATACCCACAAATACCAAGAGTGGAAAGCAAGTTATGAAAAGGTGAGTGAGTAGATTGTAAAATATGAGGGCGTACCAAAGAGCGACTAAGGTATTGGGAAAAGCACATAGTTAAGAAGCAATGAGTCACAATGAGCTCAAAAAAAAAGTTCATGTATGCTTTTCCTCAAACACTTGGCATGCACCCTTTTGTAGTAAGCAAATGGGGGAAGGGAGAGCAATGTAACATTCCATAAACCAATATGAATCACTACAATACACAATGGTTGTAAGAAAATAATGCAACATATCTCATCCATCAATGCAAAAGAAGTTAGAAGAAAAGCACCCATAAGGAACTAAGTAAAAACACCCATAAGAAGTGAAGGTTCAAAAGAGGGGGGTAGAAAAAGAAGAAGAAAAAAGAACTACCTAAAAGAGAATAAAATCAACTAACTCAGAACCAAAAGAGAGAAGTAGAGCAAGAGAGAGGCATAGTATAGTACCTTGAGAGAGATGGAAAAGGGGTATGGGAGAGGAAGTTGTAGAGTGTAGTGATGGAGAATGGAGGGAGCAATGTAGGGACCACCGGAGGTGGGTGGTTACCGGAGATGATGGTGGGAGGTAGGTGTTTGGAAGGGAAAATGGTAGTGGATGGTAGAGGGGGCAAGAAGAGAAGGGGAGAGGAGAATGATGGGAGCAAGTGTGCTCCCCTATTATATTCACGTCGGGTATCCACGCGTGCGCGCACGGTGCGCGCTTGCACAGAAAAGCGGGATAGGGTAGTAGCGCGTGCGCGCACAATGCGCGTAGGCGCCCATGTGCTTGTGCTGGTGGCACAAGGTTGGCTTAGAGGTGGCATAACTCTCTGGAAGAAGTACCAGAAGTTGGCTGCATGGATGTTGGCGCGCGCGCGGCAGGTGCGCGCACGTGGCAGGTGCGCGCACGCGGCAATGATGTTATGCCCCAGGCATGAGATTGGCCTGGGATTGGCTCAACTCTCTGGAAAATGGCCAGAGGTTGCTGCAGTACTAGGGGTGCGTGCGCGGCATGGGCACGGGCACGTCCATTGCGTCATCAGCGGACTGACGCGTCGGCGCCTAGTGTGCGCACGCGGCAGAGGTCGTGTGCTGGGGGCTCAGTGCAGGCGCGAGAGTGGCCCAACTCTCTGGAAGATGTACTAGGAGTGCACAGGGGCGATCGGCGCGCGCGCGCAAGATGCGCTAGCGCGTCGATCCGCGAGTTACCAAAAGAGTGCGTACGCGCCATGTGCGCACACGCGTGCGTGGCCTGTGCTTCAGGCATGGTGCCGGCGTAGTGTGGGCGCAACTTTCTGGAAAATGTATGGAGGGGTAATTCTTGCAATCCACGCGTCCGCGCACGTGGCGCGCTCGCATGGATGGTCGGAAGTGCCTCATATGCGCGTACGCGCCAGGTGCGCGCTTGCGCGGGAAGGGGCTATTTCAAAGTTTTCGTGTTCTTGCACCAATTCAAGCACTCCAACCCTCCAAACAGCCACTCAAGCACTATGGAAACCCTATTCTACATGATAAAGTACCAAACGAACTTAACAATTGAAACGGGTTTGAAATCAAATCTAACTACAACTTCATCAAATACCTAGCTACCAATCATGAAGTTAAGACTTGAGCAAGTATCAATCAAAGAAGAATTCAATGGCTATGTACAATTGGTAGATCTTACCATGGTGGGGTGTCTCCCACCTAGCACTTTTGTTTACCGTCCTTAAGTTGGACTTCCACTAGCTCAAGGTTCTTGTTCAAGAGGTGCATCCCTCAAGAGGAACATTTCAATTTCCTTGGAGTTCTTTCTTTGCTCACCATGGTATAATTCGAGACGGTGCCCATTTACCTTGAAAATGTCCGGACTTGATGGGCGGCGCAAGTGGTAAACCCCGTAAGGTTCTACTTTCTCTACTTGGTAAGGTCCATCCCATCTTGATCTAAGCTTTCCGGGTAGCAATCTTAATCTTGAGTTGTAAACGAGGACTAGCTCACTGGGTCTAAATTCCCTTCTCCTAATGTTCTTGTCATGAATGGCTTTCATCTTTTCCTTGTAGAGTCTAGAATTATCATAGGCTTCTAGTCTTAAGCATTCTAATTCCGCCAATTGAAGCTTTCTTTCTACTCCGGCTCCACCCAAACTCATATTGCATTCCTTTATGGCCCAATAGGCTTTGTGTTCGATTTCTACCGGCAAATGGCATGCTTTACCGTATACAAGCCTAAAAGGGCTCATGCCAATGGGTGTTTTTGTAGGCCGTTCGATATGCCCAAAGTGCATCGGGGAGCTTAGTGCTCCAATCCTTCCTATTCGGCTTTACAATTCTTTCCAACACATGTTTAATTTCCCGATTAGAAACCTCAGCTTGGCCGTTTGTTTGCGGGTGGTAGGCCGTGGCAATTTTGTGTGTGATGCCATACTTTCTCATGAGGCCGTCCATTTTCTTGTTGCAAAAATGGGATCCTTGGTCACTTATGATTGCTCTAGGAGAGCCAAAACGACAAATGATATTGTTCCTCACAAAAGAAAAAACAACATGAGCATCATCCGTTCTGGTGGGGATTGCCTCCACCCATTTTGACACATAATCGATGGCTAACAAAATGTAGAGAAAGCCATTGGAATTTGGAAATGGTCCCATGAAGTCGATTCCCCATACATCAAAAATTTCACAAAAAAACATATTTTGTTGGGGGATTTCGTCCTTCCTAGAAATATTTCCAAACCGAATACATTGGGGACAAGATTTGCAATAGAAGGAAGAGTCTTTGAGAAGGGTTGGCCACCAAAATTCGCAATTAAGGACCTTTCTTGCCATTCTTTGGGGGCCGTAGTGGCCACCGCCCTCGGAAGAATGGCAAGCGTCCAAGATTGCTTGGAATTCGGTTTGGGGTATGCACCGTCACACTATTTGGTCCGCTCCACACCTCCACAAATAGGGATCGTCCCAAACATAGTATTTGGATTCGCTTTTCAGCTTATCCTTTTGATGTTTGTTGAGGTTGGGAGGGAAGGTGTGTGAAACCAAGTAGTTTGCTATTGGAGCGTACCAAGGAACTACTTCTGAGATTGAGTGCAAACCATCTAGAGGAAAAGAGTCATTGATAGGAGTGGTGTCGCTTTTTGTGTGTTCGATGCGACTTAAATGGTCTGCTACTAAGTTTTGGGAACCACTCCTATCCTTGATCTCCAAGTCAAATTCTTGTAACAAAAGCAAACATCGAATTAATCTCGGTTTTGATTCCTTTTTGGTCAACAAGTACTTTAATGCCGTGTGGTCCGAGTACACTACTACCTTGGAACCAAGAAGATAGGATCGGAACTTGTCCAAAGCAAAAACGATAGCTAGGAGTTCCTTTTCAGTAGTAGTGTAGTTGGATTGGGCCCCATCTAGTGTTTTGGAAGCATAAGCTATAACATAGGGAATCTTACCTTCGCGTTGTGCTAACGCGGCTCCTACCGCATAATTCGAAGCATCGCACATGATTTCAAATGGTTGAGTCCAATTCGGCCCTCGTACAATAGGAGCTTGTGTCAACGCCACTTTAAGCTTGTCATATGCTTCCACACACTCTTTGCTCAGCTCAAATTAAGTGTCCTTTTGTAGTAGTCGAGAGAGAGGTAAGACTACTTTGCTAAAGTCTTTGATGAACCTCCGGTAGAATCCTGCATGTCCAAGAAAGGAGCAGACTTCCCTCTCGAAGGAGGGCTAAGGTAAACTAGATATGACATTTATTTTTGCTGGATCTACGGAGATGCCTTCTTTTGAAATAATGTGTCCCAAAACAATGCCTTGTTTAACCATGAAATGACATTTTTCAAAATTTAAGACAAGGTTTGTTTTGGTGCATCTCTCCAAGACTTTTTCAAGGTTGCCTAAGCAATGATCAAATGAGTCACCATACACGCTAAAATCGTCCATGAAAACTTCCATATATTGCTCTAGGAAGTCCACAAATAAGCTCATCATGCATCTTTGAAACGTTGCCGGTGTGTTGCATAGGCCAAATGGCATACGCTTGTAGGCATACGTTCCAAAGGGGCAAGTAAATGTGGTTTTTTCTTGGTCCTCTAGAGCAATGTGTATTTGGAAGTATCCGGAGTAACCATCAAGAAAGCAATAATATGATTTACCGGCTAATCGATCAAGCATTTGATCAATGAACGGTAGTGGGAAGTGATCTTTTCTTGTGGCCGCATTCAATCTTCGGTAGTCTATGCATACCCTCCAAGAATTTTTCACCCTTGTTGCTATAAGTTCACCGCTTTCATTTTTGATTGTGGTCACCCCAGATTTCTTTGGCACCATTTGGATCGGGCTTACCCACTCGCTATCCGAGATGGGATAGATGATGTCCGCCTCAAGTAGCCGAGTGACCTCCTTTTTCACGACCTCAAGAATGGTTGGATTAAGTCTCCTTTGAGGTTGTCGGACCGGTCTTGCTCCGTCTTCAAGAAATATGCGATGTTCACATACTTGGGGGCTTATTCCCACTAGATCCGCCAAACTCCACCCGATTGCTCTTTTGTTTTTTCTCAAGACTTCTAGCAACTTTTCTTCTTGTTGAGGGGTTAGCTCTTTTGCACTTATCACGGGGAGCTTGTGGGCTTCATCAAGATATGAGTACTTTAGGTGGGGTGGTAGTGGCTTTAATTCCATCTTTTTGTCATGATTTGAAGTTTGGATTTCCGGATGGTTTGTGTGGTGTGTGGTGTTTAGTTTGCTTGGATCTTTATTTGCTTCTTCAATCATGCACTTCTCATCCAACTTTGCAAGGTGCACTTCGGCAACAATGTTGTCGATTAGGTCACAACGGAATAGAGAGTGATTCTCCGGTGGATGCTTCATTGCTTCTTCTAGGCTAAAACTCACGACCCTCCCATCTATCTCAAATGAGTAGGTTCCCGAGTAGGTGTCTAGCTTAAATCTAGAAGTTCTCAAAAATGGTCTTCCAAGTAAGATAGATGATGCTCTCTCGGGTTCATTTGATGGCATCTCAAGGACATAGAAGTCAATTGGAAACACCAACCCTTTAATATTCACCAATACATCTTCCGCCACACCCGCTACGGTTATTATGCTTTTATCCGCTAGGAAAAATCTCGCCGCCGACCTCTTTAGCGGTGGTAACTTCAACATTTGGTAGACGGAGAGCGGCATAATGCTAACACATGCGCTGATATCACACATACAATCTAGGGATCGAACTCCATTGACGGTGTAAGTGACTATACAAGGGCCCGGGTCATCACACTTCTCAGGCAATGCTCCCATTAAAGCGGAAATAGAACTCCCCAATGGGATGGTTTCCAATTCAAGAATTTTATCCTTGTTCATGCATAGATCTTTAAGGAATTTTGCATATCTAGGAACTTGATGGATAGCATCAAAGAGGGGAATAGTTACCTCAATTTTTTTGAACATTTCTATCATTTTGGGGTTGAGCTCTATGCGCTTCTTAGCTTTCTTTGCAAGTGTTGGAAATGGGAGTGGTTGAGCAATTTCTTCTTCCAAGGTTCTCTTCGTCTTGGGGGTCTCTTTTGTTGGTTGAGCTTCTTCATTCTTAACTATGACTTGTGGTGTCTCCTCTTCCACTACCTCTTCTATATCTATTCCCTCCTCCCCTTGAGCGGTTAAGATGGGATTTAAATCTTTTGCTCCATTCTCTTTTAATTGTGTTCCGGATCATAGGGTGATGGCATTGATGTCTCCCTTAGGATTGGGTTGAGGTTGAGAGGGGATGACGCTTTGGGTTGGGGGTTGAAGAGTGGGATTTGACGGTGGGTCCATGCGTGCGAGAAGGGCTTGTAGTGTAGAGGTGAGGCCAGTGAGACCGGAAGCAAGTATGCTTTGTAGTTCCTTTTGGCCTTGAATGATGGTCCGGAGTGTATCATCTTGGTTAGATGGGGAGGTCGGGTATGTGAGTTGAGGGGCTTGTGATTGGTTGGGTGGTGGTCTTTGATGTGGTGGTTGGTATGTTTGGTAGTTTCTTTGTTGGTTTTGTTGGTTGTATGGTGGCCGGTTTTGTGAGTTGTTGTTGTTCCATCTTTGACCTCCTCTGTTGTTGTTGTTGTTGTCCCTATTTCCTTGTTGATGATTGTCCCTCCAATTTTGATTTTGATTGCCACTCCCTTGATTGTAGCTTCCTCCTTGATAAGGGTACCCTTGGTTAGGATTACCGCCTTGGTAGTACCTTTGATTTGGGCGGTCATAGAAATTGTGAGTAGCCGCCAAGGTGTTATCTTCTTGAAGGCTTGGGCACTCATCCGTGTAGTGGGAATAGCATGAACAAATGCCACACACTTTCTGAGGGACTAATTGTTGATTGTATTGTTGAGGTGGTGGAGGTTGTTGGTATGGTTGAGGTTGTTGTGGTTGTTGTTGGCTCAATTGGAGTTGCCTCAAGATGGATGTCATTTTGCTCATGGATTTGGTTAGAGTGGTGGTTTCGCTACTAGTTGATACCTTATTCACGGCTTTTGGGCGGTTGACTCTTCGTCTCATATGTTGATTGGATTCGGCTAAGTCGATGATAAGTTGCCATGCCTCCTCCGCTGTTTTATATTTAGACAAAGAGCCATTGCTAGAAGTGTCCAAGAGAGTTCTATCTTGTTCTTACATCCCTTGACATATGTATCCAAGCAACACTTGAGTGTCAATCATGTGATTAGGGCATGCGTCTAGTAGCTTACGAAACCGTTTCCAATATTCGTATAGTGATTCCGTTTCACCTTGTACAATACATGACATTTCCTTCTTTAGCCTATCCATCTTTTCCGGGGGCAAGAATTTATCCAAGAATCCTCTTCTAAGTAAGTCCCAATCGGAAGTGACTTCACTAGATAGGGTGTAGAACCATTCTTTAGCCTTGTCCTCAAGAGAGAAAGGGAAAGCAAACAACCATATAGCAACCTCATCGGATCCTTCCTGTCTAGTTGTTGAGCATATACGATGAAAATCTTTGAGATGTCGAATAGGGTCTTGTGCGAGAAGTCCATGGAACTTAGGTAGGAGGTTGATCAAAGCGGTCTTTAGTTCAAAGTTTGCATTCAAGTTGGGGTGAGTTACATGAAAGGGTTGAAGAACATAATCCGGTGCACCCGCTTCTTTGATAGTAACTCTCCTCGGAGCGGCCATGGTGTTAGTACCTAAAGCAAAAGAAGAATTGTTAGTGATATTGATGGGAGAATGGTTATTGCGTTCTTCGAGTGACGGTTCAATGTTTACTTTTACTAAGGTGGGTAAGGTGGTGAAAGCCTTTTCACCTTCCCCAAAAGTTAACCACTTCCGAGCTTGTCTAATATGAAGCAAAGTTCGTTCTATTTCCGGATCAAATGGGACTAAGCTTGGATTCGGTTGTGAACGCCTCATGCAATGAAGGAGAAGTAAAACTCATGGTAATGATGGGGGTTTAGTTACTTGAACAAAGAATTACAATGAAATGCACTATGTACATATACACATATTTACTCTAAACAATAACATGGCACACTAAGCAATTTCCCCGGCAACGGTGCCATTTTGATAAACGAAATTTAGCATGCCGATTTAGAATTCAATAATGGGTATGATCGTGAGTATAGTCTAATCGACATTCACAACTTCGCATCAAACAATCCTACAATCTATAACTGAGAGTACTAGTCTCCCGAGTCGTCCTCCCTTGGAATTGCTAGAGAATGCATATTATTTATTAGGAAGCTTTGTTATGGTTCTTTTAGATGTTTAGCGAGAATAGATGGTAAACTATTAATATTAAAAGACTTGGCCTAAGGTTGGCATTAGAAATTCTATCATTATAGTTTCTTCAATGATGATAACAATTAGGCTTTACTTCATTTAGTTAACCCCTAGGTATAGAGGAAAGTCAAATGAAATTAACTAACTTGAGTCACAAGTCCTAGTTTTACCCTAGGAAAATCTAGCTTTAGTGCACTCCAAGTCAATTAGCAATTCCTAATTCCCAATCAACAATTGACATAAACTATTCAACGTTCTCTAATGGTCCAAACCCCTATGCCAAGTAAGAAACTTTTACTCCATAACTAGTATTGGCTTTTTATCAAACACTTGATGAGCAAGGATGAAAGACATAGTAAGAATGAGAAGAAATTAGAATTAAAAGCACTTCAACGCAAGAAATTAACAATAATTAACAAAGAGCAACAATAGAAATGAACTTCTCAAGAAATTGATAGAATCCAAAACTACAAAGTTGAATCTAGGATCTATGAGAATTGATCAATTACAAGCACTAATTGAGATTAGAGAAGAAGATCTATAATAGGAACAAAATAAATTGAGAATTGCAAGTTGATCTCACCAAAGAGTGATTGAAAATTCAGAAATTGAAGAAGATGAACCCTAATGAGAGCTTGAGATCTCTCTCTCTCTACCCAAGAGTGTAACTACCACAAGGAGAAAAATCTAGAAACATGTAAAAATGAGCTAAAAGTCCCTTAACCCTTTAACCCCTGGTCTTTTAAGCTTTTCCCGACAAGGCATTTCCCCAAAGTGGGATCTCCAATTGTCTCCATGCCCAGGTCACGTGACCCCTTATTCGAGCATCGGCGCGCTCGCGCAAAGTACGCGCGCGTGCCACTGGGCCATCTTGCAATTCAAGCGGACGCGTGACGTACGCGTGCGCGTCCATGGTGGTCATGGCTCAGTCGCTACACGTGCTGGCTCGTGGCTTGGCTTCTGACTTTGGCTTCTGGCTGCGCAATCCACGAGGGCGTGCCAAGTACGCGCACGCGCCCTTGCTGAAGTTCCCAAGCCTCAATTTTCTCATGCTCCCCTCTTTTGCACCCACTTTCCTTTTTTCCTCCGGGTCATCCATGCCCTATATCCTGAAACCACTTAACACACAGGTCACGGCATCGAATGGCACCAATAGAAGAATAGAAATGTATCTAGTTTTGTGCAAAATAGGCATGCTAGGGGATAAACACAAAACCGTGTATTTTGATATGAAAAGCGTATGGAATGGTCGATAAAACCTCTGAAATTGATACAAGATAAACCCTAAAATTGGGGTTTATCAATTACCTTCCGATTATACCTCAGAGCCATTCGACGCTTTAGGGCCTCCTCTCTGATTCGAATTCTTTCTCGGACTTCTGGAAGTAGGTCGAGCTCTTCCCTTTGATCTTGGGGGTTGATGTCTTCGTTGTAGAGGATCACTCTAGGGGATCCTTCTTCTACTTCCATGGAAATCATTGCCTCCATTCCGTAAGCAAGTCGGAATGGTGATTCTCCGATGGTGGAGTGTGGTGTTGTCCAGTATGCCCATAAGACTTGCGGGAGCTCTTCGGCCCAAACTCCCTTGGCATCCTGTAGTCTCCATTTTAACCCAGCCAGCATGACTTTGTTGGCGGCTTTCGCCTGTCCCTTGGCTTGTGGGTGCTCTACATCGATGAACTGGTGCTTGATTTTCAAATCGGCTACTAGGTTTCTGAAGCCCGTGTCGATGAACTGAGTGCCATTGTATGCGGTAATGGAGTATGGGACCCCAAACCTTGTGACAATATTTCTGTATAGGAACTTCTGACCTCTTTGGGCGGTGGCAGTGGCTAACGGCTCTGCCTCAATCCATTTTGCGAAATAGTCTATTCCTACAATGAGGAACTTGACTTGTCCTGATTCTTGGGAGAATCCGAGGAGGTCGAGCCCCCACTTTGCGAATGGCCAGGGTGAAGTGACATAAATGTGTTTTTCGGGTGGTGCGATGTAAAAGTTGGCCTGCTTCTCACATGGGGGGCATGTTTTGACGAACTCTGTTCCTTCCTTTTGCAAGGTCGACTAGTAAAAGCCAGCTCAGAGTACCTTTTTGGCCAGTGCTCGCGCCTCGAGGTGGTTGCCGCACATGCCACTATGTACTTCCTCAAGAACTTCCCTCGTAACGGAGGTCGGGACGCATTTTCGGAGGGGTGTAGATATTTCTCTCCTATATAGGACGTCGTGTACTATGGTGTAGTACTGCGCTTCTCGTACTAGCCTTTTTAACTCCTTTTTATCTGCGGGGAGTGTTCCAGACTTGAGATAGCTGACTATGGGAGTCATCCACCCTTGGTCCTGACGTGATACGGTTAGGATCTTCTCTTCCTCCGAGACTGATGGGTTTTGCAGTGTTTCTTGGATGAGGCTTCTATTATTGCCCCCTGGTTTGGTACTGGCTAGTTTTGAAAGCGCATCAGGTCGGGCATTTTATTCCCGAGGTATATGTCGGACCTCATATCCCCTAAATTGTCCGAGCTGTTCTCTGGTTTTGTCTAGGTATTTCTTCATGGTGGGATCCTTATCCTGGTAGCTCCCTTCTATTTGCGAAGTGACTACCTGTGAATCGCTGAAAATGGTAAGTTTCTAAGCTCCTACCTACCTAGCCAGCTTCAAACCAGCCAGTAGGGCCTCGTATTCATCTTGGTTAGTTGAGGCGTGGAACTCGAACTTTAGTGAGAGCTCGATTGGGTTCCCTAATCACTCTCTAAAATGATGACTACGCCACTCCCGATTTTGTTCGAGGAGCCATCCACGTAAAGGCTCCACCCTGTGGGGGTGCCCGGGGTGTCAGTGTACTCTGCGGCCGGTACTGAGATTTGATAGCTGTCCGAGCTTCATATTTGAGCTCGAATTCGGATAACTCGGTTGCCCATTGTAGAATTCTTCCAGCTGAGTCTGTTTTCTATAAGATACCTTTTATGGGTTGGTTGGTCCGTACTCTGATGGTGTGGGCTTGAAAGTATGGTCGGAGTCGTCGGGAAGTAAGTATAAGGGCGTAGGCGAACTTTTCTATCTTTTGATAGTTCAGTTCAGCCCCTTGCAATACCTTACTGATGAAGTAGATAGGTTGTTGTCCATTTTCGTCTTCTCTGACTAGTGCTGAGACTATCGCCCGACTTCCTACAGCGAGGTATAGGAGTAGTTCTTCACCTTTCCTAGGTCGGGTTAAGATGGGTGTTTGCCCTAAAAATGTCTTGAAGCCTTGAAAAGCTTGTTCACATTCTGGGGTCCATTCAAATCTTCTTCCTTTCCTTAGTGTTGCATAGAAAGGAAGAGATCTCAAGGCCGGTCCAGCTAGGAATCTAGACATAGCCCCTAGTCTTCCATTGAGCTGCTGGACCTCTTTGACACAGGTCGGACATTTTGTGAGAAGTATGGCTTGGAACTTATCCGGGTTCGCTTCAATTTCTCTTTGGGTGAGCATGAAGCCCAGGAATTTGCCAACTTCTACCGCGAAGGTGCACTTCGCGGGATTAAGTCTCATCCCATGCTTTCTTATGGTATCGAATACTTCAGTGAGGTCGGATAACAGTGTTTCCTCTCTTTGTGTATTTACCAACATGTCATCTACATAAACCTCCATCAGCTTCCCAATGTGATTGGCGAAAACTTTGTTTATTAGTCTCTGATATGTAGCCCCTGCGTTCTTGAGTCCGAAAGGCATGACTATATAGCAGTAGTTTGCTTTTGGGGTTAAGAATGAGGTTTTCTCCTGGTCGGGTTGATACATTGGAATTTGGTTGTATCCCGAGTAAGCGTCCATGAAGGAGAGGTACTGATACCCTGATGAAGCGTCGACTAGCGTGTCTATGTTCGGGAGTGGGTATGGATCTTTTGGGCAAGCTTTATTGAGGTCGGTGTAATCAGTGCGCATCCGCCACTTCCCATTTGACTTTTTGACCAATACTACATTGGCTAGCTATAATTGGTATTTTACCTCCCTTATGAACCCTGCTTCTAACAAGGCTTTTACCTGCGCCTCTACAACTTGTGACCTCTCCGAGTCGAGCTTCCTACGCCTCTGTTGTGCTGGCCGAGACCCAGGATATACGGCTAACTAATGGCATATTAGTCCGGGATCAATACCGGGCATGTCTGCGGCCTTCCATGCAAAGAGGTCGGAATTATCCCTTAAGAGCTTTGTTAGCAGCTCCTTTAGGTCTACTTGTAGATTTGCTCCTATGTTTGTTGTTTTGTCTTGAGTGTCTCTGATTTGAACTTCTTCGGTCTCACCTTCTGGTTGAGGGCGGAGTTCCCCGCGAGCTTGGATTCCCTCGAGTTCTATAGTATTGGTTTCCTTTCCTCTGGGGTCGCCTTTAAGGTTCAGACTTTCGTTGTAACAGCATCGCGTGAGTTTTTGGTCCCCCTTTATGATAGCAATCCCTTCTGTAATTGGGAACTTCATGCATAGGTGATGAGCGGATAATTTATACGGTTTTTGGCATTATTTATAGGTAGTTTTTTTTGTATAATTTAGTTAGTTTTTAGTATATAATTATTAGTTTTTATGCAAAAATCACATTTTTGGACTTCATTATGAGTTTGTGTATTTTTCTGTGATTTCAGGTATTTTCTGGCTGAAATTAAGGGACCTGAGCAAAAATTTGATTCAGAGGCTGAAAAAGGACTGAAGATGCTGTTGGATTATGACCTCTCTGCACTTGAAGTGGATTTTCTGGAGCTACAGAAGCCCAATTGGTGCACTCTTAATTGCGTTGGAAAGTAGACATCTTGGGCTTTCCCACAATATTTAATAGTCTATACTTTGCCTGAGATTTGATGGCCCAAATTGGCATCAAATCGCCGATCATAAAATTTTTTTTGGTGTTAAACGCCAGAACTGGCATAAAAGCTGGAGTTAAACGCCCAAACTGGCACTAGAGCTGGCGTTTAACTCTAAGAAAAGCCTATGCACATGAAAGCTTCAATGTTCAGCCCAAGCACATACCAAGTGGGCCCCGAAAGTGGATTTTTGCATCATTTACTTATTTCTGTAAACCCTAGGTTACTAGTTGGCTATAAATAGGACCTTTTACTATTGTAATTTCATCTTTTGATCATCTTTGATCTTGGGATCAGGTCTTTGAACCCTTTTTCGATTGTTTCATGTTATTTGGGGAGGCATGGCCATTCAGCCATGTCTAGACCTTGTTCTTTTGTATTTTCAACGGTGGAGTTTCTAAACATCATATATTAAGGTGTGGAGCTCTACTATTCCTCATGAATTAATGCAATTACTACTGTTTTCTATTCAATTCGAGCTTATTCTTGTTCTAAGATATCCATTCGCACTTCAACATGATGAATGTGATGATCAAGTGACACTCATTACCATTCTCACTTATTAACGCGTGCCTGACAACCACTCCCGTTCTACCTGAAAACAAGCTTGAATGCATATCTTTTGGCCTCCTGGTTCACGAAGCATGGTTGTCTCTTCTGACAACAGAGCCTTTCATTCTGTGAGATCAGAGTCTTCGTGGTATAAGCTAGAATCAATTGGCAGCATTCTTGAGATCCGAAAAGTCTAAACCTTGTCTGTGGTATTCCGAGTAGGATCTGGGATGGGATGACTGTGACGAGCTTGAAACTCGCGAGTGCTGGCCGCAGTGACAGTGCACAAAAGGATCAATGGATCTTATTCCGACATGATCAAGAATCGACAGATGATTAGCCCTACGTAACCCGTAGCCGGACCATTTTCACTGAGAGGACGGACGGTAGCCATTGACAACGGTGATCCCCCAACATACAACTTGCCATGGAAGGGAGTACGCATGACTGGATGAAGGCAATAAGAAAGCAGAGGCTCAGAGGGAACAAAGCATCTCTATACGCTTATCTGAAATTCCCACCAATGAATTACATAATATCTCTATCTTATTTTATGTCTTAATCATCTTTTAATTAGAAAAACCCCATAACCATTTGAATCTGCCTAACTGAGATTTACAAGATGACCATAGATTGCTTCAAGCCGACAATCTCCGTGGGATCAACCCTTACACACGTAATGTATTACTTGGACGACCCAATGCACTTGCGTAAGTAATACCTTACGTGAGTAAGGGTCGATCCCACGGAGATTGTCGGCTTGAAGCAAGCTATGGTCATCTTGTAAATCTCAGCCAGGCAGATTCAAATGGTTATAGAGTTTTGATAATTAAAAGATAAATAAACATAAAATAAAGATAGAGATACTTATGTAATTCATTAGTGGGAATTTCAGATAAGCGTATGGAGATGCTTTGTTCCTTTTGAATCCCTGCTTTCCTAATGCTTTCATCCAGTCATGCGTACTGCTTTCCATGGCAAGCTGTATGTTGGGGGAATTACCGTTGTCAATGGCTACCGTCTGTCCTTTCAGTGAAAATAGTCCGGCTACGGGTCACTGTGCCTAAGCACTCGTGAGTTTGAAGCTCGTCACAGTCATCCCATCCCAGATCCTACACGGAATACCACAGAAAAGGTTTAGACTTTTTGGATCTCAATAATGCTTCCAATTGATTCTAGCTTATACCACGAAGACTCTGATCTCACGGAATGGAAGGCTCTATTGTCAGGAGAGGCGACCATGCGTCGTGGACCAGGAGGCCAAGAGATATACATTCAAGCTTTTTTTAGATAGAACAGAAGTGGTTGTTAGGCACGCGTTCATAAGTGAGAATAGTGATGAGTGTCACTTGATCATCACATTCATCATGTTGAAGTGCAAATAAATATCTTAGAAAACAGTAGTAATTGCATTAATTCATGAGGAACAGCAGAGCTCCACACCTTAATCTATGAGGTGTAGGAACTCCACCGTTGAAAATACATAAGTGATGAAGGTCCAAGCATGGCCGAATGGCCAGCCCCCTAAGCGTGATCAAGTGATCAACAGTGATACAAAGATAGTCTCAAAAATGATCTAAAGATCTCTCTATTCAAAAATACAATAGTAAAAGGTCCTATTTATAATGACTAGTAATCTAGGGTTTACAGAGATAAGTAAATGATGCAGAAATTCACTTTCGGGGCCCACTTGGTGTGTGCTTGGGCTGAGCATTGAAGCTTTCACGTGCATAGGCTTTTCTTGGAGTTAAACGCCAGCTCTGGTGCCAGTTTGGGCATTTAACTCCAACTTTTATGCCAGTTTTGGCATTTAACGCTAGAAAAGGGTAGAAAGTTGGCGTTAAAATGCCAGTTTGCATTATCAAAACTCAGGCAAAGAATGAACTATTATATATTTCTGGAAAGCCCAAGATGTTTACTTTCCAACGCAATTGAGGGCTCGCCAATTAGGTTTCTATAACTCCAGAAAATCCATTTCGAGTGCAGGGAGGTCAGAATCCAATAGCATCTGCAGTCCTTTTTCAGCCTCTGAATCAGATTTTTGCTCAGGTTCCTCAATTTCAGCCAGAAAATACCTGAAATCACAGAAAAATACACAAACTCATAGTAAAGTCCAGAAATGTGATTTTTTCATAAAAACTAATATTTATATTCTAAAAACCAACTAAATCATACTAAAAACTACCTAAAAACAATGCTAAAAAGCGTATAAATTATCCGCTCATCACAACACCAAACTTAAATTGTTGCTTGTCCCCAAGCAACTGAAAACAAAATAGAATAAAAAGAAGAGAATATACAATGAATCTCACAATATCAATGAAACTTAGTCCAAATTAGATGAGCGGGGCTAGTAACTTTTTGCTTCTAAACAGTTTTGGCATCTCACTTTATTCTTTGAAATTCAGAATGATTGGCATCCATAGGAACTCAGAATTCAAATAGTGTTATTGATTCTCCTAGTTCAGTATGTTGATTCTTAACCACAGCTACTTTATGAGTCTTAGCCGTGACCGTAAGCATCTTGTTTTCCAGTATTATCACCGGATACATAAATGTCACAGACACAAAACTGGGTGAACATTTTCAGATTGTGACTCAGCTTTGCTAAAATCCCCAGTTAGAGGTGTCCAGAGTTCTTAAGCACACTCTTTTTTTTTGGATTACGAATTTAACCACTCAGTCTCAAGGTTTTCACTTAGACCTGCATGCCACAAGCACATGGTTAGGGACAGCTTGATTCAGCCACTTAGGCCAGGATTTTATTCCTTTAGACCCTCCTATCCATTAATGCTCAAAGCCTTGGATCCCTTTTACCCTTGCCTTTTGGTTAAAAGGGCTATTGGCTTTTTCTTCTTGCTTTTTCTTTTTCTTTCTTTTTCTTTTTCGCCATTTTTTCCGCAAGCTTGTGTTTTTCATTACTTTTTCTTGCTTCAAGAATCAATTTTTTTATGATTTTTCAGATTATCAATAACATTTCTCTTTGTTCATCATTCTTTCAAGAGCCAACAAATTTAACATTCATAAACTTCACTATAAAAAATATGCACTGTTCAAGCATTCATTTAGAAAACAAAAAGTATTGCCACCACATCAAACTAATTAAACTAATTTCAATATAACATTTGAAATTCATGTACTTCTTGTTCTTTTGTAATTAGGAACATTTTTTCATTTAAGAAAGGTGAAGGATTCATGGAATTATTCATAGCTTTAAGACATAGACACTAGACACTAATGATCATGTAATGAAGTTAAAACATAGATAAAACATCAAGCATAGAAATCGAAAAACAGAAAAATAAGAACAAGGAAATTAAAGAACGGGTCCACCTTAGTGATGGCGGCTAGTTCTCCTTCTTGAAGATCCTATGGAGTGCTTGAGCTCCTCAATGTCTCTTCTTTGCCTTTGTTGCTCTTCCCTCATGGCTATTTGATCCTTTCTAATTTCATGGAGAACAATGGAGTGCTCTTGGTGCTCCATCCTTAGTTGCTCCATATTGGAACTCAAATCTCCCAAAGAGGTGTTGAGTTGCTCCCAATAGTTATGTGAAGGAAAATGCATTCCTTGAGGCATCTCAGGGATTTCTTGATGAGGGACTTCCTCATGCTCTTGTTGAGGTCCATGAGTGGGCTCTTTTATTTGCTCCATCATCTTTTTAGTGATGGGCTTGTCCTCTTCAATGAGGATGTCTTCTCCTATGACAACTCCAGCTAAATTTCATAGGTGACAGATGAGATGAGGAAAGGCTAACCTTGCCAAGGTGGAGGTTTTGTCAGCCACTTTGAGAGTTCTAGAGATATGACCTCATAAACTTCTACTTCCTCTCCAATCATGACACTATGGATCATGATAGCCCGATCTACAGTCACTTCGGATCGGTTGCTAGTAGGAATGATGGAGCGTTGGATGAATTCCAACCATCCTCTAGCCACGGGTTTAAGGTCATGCCTTCTCAATTAAACCGGCTTGCCTTTGGAGTCTATTTTCCACTGAGCTCCTTCCACATATATGTCCATGAGGACTTGGTCCAACCTTTGATCAAAGTTGACCCTTCTAGTGTAGGGGCGTGCATATCCTTCCATCATTGGTGGCAAGTTGAATGCCAACCTTACATTTTTCGGACTGAAATCTAAGTATTTTCCCCGAACCATTGTAAGCCAATTCTTTGGGTTCGGGTTCACACTTTGATCATGGTTCTTGGTGAGAACTTCCCAACCTCTTCTTCGAATCTTATGTCGGATCTCTGGATACTCATTCCTTTTGAGCATGAAAGGGACCTTAGGGATCACCTTCTTCTTGGCCATAACTTCATAGAAGTGATCTTGATGGACCTTTGAGATGAATCTCTCCATCTCCCATGACTCGGAGGTGGAAGCTTTTACCTTCCCTTTCCTCTTTCTAGAGGTTTCTTCGGCCTTAGGTGCCATAAATTGTTATGGAAACACAAAAAGCAATGCTTTTTCCACACCAAACTTAAAAGGTTTGCTCGTCCTCGAGCAAAAGAAGAAAGAAGGACGGAGAAGAAGAAGAAGTGGAGGAGATAGAGAGGTGTAAGTGGTTCGGCCAAGGGGGAGAATAATTGTTTTTGATTTGTGAATTTGAAGGATAGATGAGGGGTTTATATAGGAGTGGAAAGAGAGGGTAGGGTTCGTGTATTAGGGATTGGGTTTGGGAGAGAATGGATTTAAATTTGAATGGTGAGGTG